>NW_022475761.1:0-9974 GCF_009193585.1 Aspergillus caelatus
TTTTTGAATCAGCTTGACATATTATGCATTACCCGTATGATGTTATGCTAAAAGGGAACACTTCTGATTTGACTGAGGGAACAGGTAGATACTATCGTATAAAGCCATGAGTAGTTTCAATCAAACAAATATTTAATGGTGGCAGGACCTATGGGCCTATAGTTAATATGATAAAAAGATGTAGCCCTCCGGAATTTACATTCGACGAGCCAGTAGCAGCCAAGATGATTAACAAAGTGCTAGCATGACGCTACTATTTGACTAACTCGTGATCGGCCAAAGACAAGGTTAATACTTCTCTAGACCATCTGTCTGGCATCCAACAGCAATACTCCATCCCATCCCGACTTCCTATAAGTTTCGGCCATCGATTCAATAAATGTGATACATCCAAGTTCTTTTTCCTCGAGATACTGTATTAAGGTGTGATTTGCTCAAGGTCAAGCCCGAAGATATTACTCCAATCCGTGTCTAGAACTTACTTGCATACCATTGACAGAAGAACGGTCCATCCGCATCTTGGAGCGCGGCTATGCGCCAGACCATTAGATAGCCCTATTCAATCGCCCACGATTCCCGTCTTTTGCGTAGTGGAAGCCCTGGCCCCGTTATTTAAAGTTGGCTAATTTCCAGGCTCAAAATTTCCGGATCGCCAGTTCTTGTGGGGAGAGCTGATCACTGAGCGACCTAATCGCACTGATTACTTAGCTAGGGTAAAAGCCTACACAGTACAAATGTTCAGGCTTTACAATTTTTGTTTAAAAAGGTTTTTTTTTTTTTTTCAAAAGATTTTTTCACTCCCCTTCTTTTTGACTTATCGCCACTTCGTCTTGATGACTAGAAGGAGCAATAGTCAACTGATTATGAGACATCCCTACAAAGTCAGGCATCCACCACACTTCAAACCTAACCTTTTGTCGCGTGATAGAGGAGGTCGATGTACAACCGAGTAACTCGTACAGCGTGTCACGCTCATATGTTGGGTCATCACATTATAGTGTCAATCCACAGCATTAGCTAGGGTCATGACTCGAACAAGACAACAGGAACTGCCACTGGAGGCGTTGGAAGTCCAGGTACAACGGGCACAGAAGCCACTAGTCCTACCAAAGTCGAAAATGTGACCAGGCGAACAAGTAAGCCCAACAGGATTATCTGACAATGTTTTGCTCCTCGTTTCGCCACGTCATTTGAGAAGACAGCGCTTGCGCACACGCAGATACTACACACACCCTAGTGCCCGAAGTGAGCACAGACAAGCGTGGTTGGCGTTTCTCCTTTTCTTTTTCTTCCCTCCCTTTCCCTTACTAACCAAGCCACCAAACTAAACCAGGGAGGTTAGTGCCCTGTTTATCCGCCACTAGCCTATCACCAAGTGTTTCCACGCGTGCCACGCCCGCCAAAAGCGACAGATAAAGTACAGATAGTCTGGGATGCTCCTCGCCCTCATAGGCCAGTTATCGTCACGTGACTGAAATTGTATGCGGGCTGATCGATGATCAGTGACAGGCCGCATGATTATTTTCTTTTTCTCCGCCAGCGCTATACTACTTGTTGCCAACCGTTTTCGCTTGGTCAGCCATTCGGACACCAACGGGAACCTAACCAAGGCAGTTCAACTACTCACTGTTCCTTCTTACTCTCCTTGATATGCCCGTCCATACATGTGCAGGAAGATATGCACGTTGGCAAGGGCGCCTCAACCCCAGCCTCCGGACGGAAGATGAATTATGATCTCCGACCCAGTGCTTAATTTCGTCATCGGAGCCACGCGATCTCTCGCCAGCCAAGGCGAGTCGAGGTTGGTCGCGGTGGAGCAGTTTTACGGAGATACCGAGGGCGACGCCAGAACTTGAAGCCCACAATTTTCTACGGGGTGGGTTCTGGTGTCAACGGAAAGCCGCGGACGGAAATGCAAGCAGCCGATAGGATCAGAGGAGAAGAAAACGTGGCAAAAGATAGGGATCAATAGACCATGAAGAGAGCAGCGCAAAGACGAGTATGTACATACATACAATACTCTGAAGTAGTTTCATGCTGTGTAACATACCGTCACGGTAATACAATGTTTGCGTAGGCTAATTTGGTTTTTCCTGTACGGTACCGAAACATTGCTTTCAGGGTATCTCAACCAGATTGGAAACCATTATCATTCATTCTCCATCTCGATATTGGTAAGGTCATGACAAAGTGAGGCTGACAGTGACCTTCGACTGTGTGGAGCAGGACGCATGGAAGTACTATTCTGCATGCAGCGCCTACTTAAGTTGCACTGTTGTCAACTTGGGTACTGTCACCTTGGGGTTACACTCGGCTCTCTCAAGTAGCCTGAATTTACACTGAGGATTGCCATCGGTGGCGTCACCAGTGTCAGAGGTTTTGAATTTCAATCTCATGTTTCTGGATTCACTTCACCAGAGGTTGCTGGGCCATATCTGGCTGTACAAAGAGGAGAAAGGCGGGGAAAAGGAAAAAGAAAAAGGGTGAAAAGAGACGTGGGTAAAGTGGAGGGGTTGGTAAAACGTTATGAGGCTCCAGTCTTAGACGATCACAGTCAGATAACAAAAGCAAAAGCCGTCAGACTTTTCCATCGACATGGCTAGATTATGCAATGCGTACGAAAGGTGGCATTATTGTCGTCACCGGTGATGATATTACGACTTTGATAGCATGCCACACTACGCTTTATGCATGAGATCGGCGGGAGTCGGGGCGGGCCGTCGTGGTGCCCAGGAGACAACTAGCGACTGAGGAGTGGTGGTTGCCCAACGCCCTGACACCAGCCCTGAAGCACCTGCATTCAGATCACACCTCATCCTGGCTGATTTCCGTTTGCGACCGCCGACTTCCGACGTTTCGTGCTATTCTTATCTGGTCGCGTACAGAAGGTATGAGAATGGCTATTTCCTCTTTCTCTTGAATTATTTTTCCTTTTTTCCTTTTTCTTTTTCTTTTTCTTTTTCTTTTTCCTTTTTTTTTTTCCTACCTCTTTCTTATTTGGGAGTCATACATATCTTGATTCCATCCTTCGGCCGACGGCTTTGTATTATTCATGTATTGTGAATTTACATGTCACGAAACAGGAAATACTGTCTCCACCTTCCACCAACTAACCATTTATCACCACCACCACCAAACCATCAAAAAATGATAAATATAAAAAAGGCTGAAAGAATGAAAGACAATCATTCCAAGGCAAAAGGGAAGGTGAAAGCGACTGCATTACATTTAATCTGGCTAAAACAGCATGAGTCACACGAGCGATGTCATGCTTCTTGATGTCCAAAAGGAGTGATTATTTTACCTACATCTTCCGTAATAACAACCACCGCTTTGTGCAGTTGAGGAAGGATTGAGTGGGGTTGAAGAAGGTTTGGCAGCCTCTGGCAAATGTGATTAGTTTGCAGAAATTAGACTTGTCTCTCCTCGGTGCGTGTCGGATTATGGCTGTGAGTGCTGTACAGCAAATCAGAATGGCGTGCGGGTTCTTCTTAACTTCCGCCAGGCTTTACCCATGAGGACTATTCATTAGTTCCCATGTCCTTTCCATGTGCCAGTGGATTCTCGTTAAAAGTCTCTCCTCCAAACAAAAAGAGGAACCAGGACATCATATTACGCACTTGACAAGGATGCCAGCCAGGTTCGTAACCGGCTGATTGGCAGCCATGTCAGCAGACCCCGCAAACGAATCCTGGTTCTTGGACACCGTCAATTCCTTCCGACACGCGTTGACAGGCCGTTTCTCGCTCGAGAAGACCTGGCCAAGCTGCGCTAATGCACCTTCCCTTGAAGTGCCACCGATCGGGCCATGATAATGCTTTCCTGGCGCGGTCCCAGGGCTGTAGCACCGGGAAACTTAGGGCTCTCCACCGGGTCCCCTCATAACCCCTCTCCTTTTCTTTTCTTTTCTTTTCTTTTTTTTTTTATTTTATTTTATTTATTTATTTATTTTTTTCAAGGAAAAAAAAAATAAAAATTAAAAATTCCAGATAGAGCATGCTGGATACTGTTTCCCTCATGGTTATAGGTTCATCTCGGTGGAGGGCCAATTACAGCCTGATAATGACCTCAATCCACCGGGTGACTTGTACTCGTGGTCGCACGTTGTAAATCAGTTGGAATAGACATGACTGACTCATTATTACAGATTACGAGCTTTGTGTGTATTATTACACTCTCAGGTGAAAACATGAATTTCCCGAGTGAAAGTCCCGACGCGGTAATGCAGGACAGTTATGAAAGGTTCCATAATATCCAAACCTTACTACTACTGTGTATGTATATCTGATGTCTTTTCTTCAGCTGAACCATTTTCTGAATTAGGTAAACCAACTAGACCGAAAGTCCGAGCTGACTTGGGGGCTGAGAACCAGCGCTCACCGCCTAATACTCTGCGTGAGAATTCCACATCTGAAAAGTTTTCCTGACAGTCTTCTCACCACAAACCCCACCTCGACGGAGTAGAAACTTCTTCATCGCCACTCTAACTCGAATTACGGAGTATGTGCACATCTATTAATGGGTTCCCAGTTCCCACACCTCGCAGCCTTTGTACCTACGTACTATCTTTACCCAGATCCATGGAACAGTTAGATTTGTGGGTGGGTCGAACGAGTAATATATTATGACTGAGTCTCCCAAAACCACGGCTCAGGGCATGGAAACCGAGCATCGTCCGAATAACAATACCATGGATACGCCGTCGCAGGGTTCCATAGTTACTCAGTTACAAACCCATACTTGTGCGACTACGGTTCGGAGCGCTCCTTTCCCTGCTGGGGCCAACCAGAGATGAGCGAGCGGCTCACGGGTATGTTAGCTAGCCAATAGGAGGGCCGTCGCTTAACTTTACATTCACTCCTGAGTCAACCTATCTCAACCAATTGAGAGCAGATTGTGGGGTCATTAGGTCGAACGTGTTCATATTACGCCTTGTTACTTCCTCGACTGCAAAAGCGCTTCATACAGGTTTAAGATGTTGCGTACTGTCCCCTAGCATCTCACAGGGGTTGACCTTCCGGTATGGAATCTAAGTAAGGACCTGGAAGCTTGGATCCTTTCCGCGCTCGGAGCGGTTACCCACGAATCCAAATCAACGTTCTCCGGTCTTTGGACGGGATATGACGACATACCTGTATCCACCACTACATACTACTTCCGTGTCCTCTAGTCTCCCTCAGGACCATCTGGATCATGTCAGTCAGTGATTTCGGTCCAGGTGGTGTCGTTCATGGTGCATGTTTCCAACAAATTCGGTATAAAAACCCTCCTGTGGAAAGTGAAATCTAATTTGGCACAGATTTGTACATAGATATATATTAAATAGCTCGAATCCTATGGAACCTAACCTTCAAAGGGCTCAAGACCTACTCTTTAGCCCCTTCGTTGGCCAACGCCACTGGGCTATATCTCCGAGCCTTCTCACCGAAACAAAGAACCTCTCATAACTCTTACTCCTTCTTGAACGGAAGTAAGGTATAGCTGCATAGGTGATTAGGCAATTGTGTTGCAATAGAATATGTACCCCTTTCCACGGATATCTGGAATTTGTGTGCTTTGGAGACCGAGACAACTGAATCCTACCGAATGATCACGCGATGGGAGAAAGAAAAAGGGGTGAATCCGGATGGATGGGACATTCCTAATATGCATTGCAACATCGTTTTCGGTGCTATGATGACAAGATTGCGGGTTGGTGTCATGGCCCACGGCCCTTGTGGACGGGCTGGGCCGTTCGCGAGTGATCCCCGAGTTCCCAGATGCAAGGGAGCCAAAGTACTGTGCAGGCGCAATTGCTAAAGCCACTGAAGCTCGTGCCAGTGGCTTTGCATGGTGAGTTGCTGATCTAGGTTCCGCTTCTTCAGGGAGATAAGCGGCATGCGGGTTGCCGGGCAAGGATACAAGGGGTTGGTCAGTAGTGAGGACTGGGGTACCGTGTAGAAATATTCGCCAATCAGCCACCCAGATGTTTGCTTGGTGACTTCCTTACCCTGGTTGATTGATGGAGGAACCCTGTATGATTTATCGAACCCGACCACAGCAGGATAGCCGCTGCATGCTCGCGGGCACTACTGCGAGGCGTATACCAGAGCCGATCAGCCGTACGTGTAGTCTCTTAAGAAAGATAGCAAGATACAGGTACGGAGTACTCTATCAGGTTATAAGAGATCAGGTGGCCGAGATATAAAGTAAGGGTTATCTCGGTCCTCACATAATTGGACCTAGTCATTCTACATATGGTATTTTTAAGATCTGGGCCACCATGTACCTGCTGTGCCCACATGTAGGGCTGGTCGGTGGTTGAGAATGTGCGCCACACTCTTGGTCATCACATCCGATGCAAGGAGTAGGCCCCATTGAACAAGAAAGCATGACTATCGTAATTAAACAACCCCATCATTATATTTGCTCGGGTTAATTTGTGGTCACTGGGTCAAATCCCGCCGTAGAGAAAGTCTCGAAAAAAGAAAGGGAAAAAAAGGAGTGTATGCGCTGGTCCGAACACTGGTACACTAGTTAATTAATCAACCATGGTTCATAGATCACTTATGTATGTTCAGCCATGTGTACTACTAGTCTGCCCGCACGGCTGGAGCACCCTAAGAAATTATTATCTTTTTTTTTTCTCTCATTATTCCACGATTTTAATTTTCAAAAAGAAAAAGAAAAAGAAAAAGAAAAAGAAAAAAAGAAAAAAAAAACCTGAAGTCTTTACGATGGACCGAGAACCTTGGTACCCTTAATCCCTAGTGCGTCCCAAGAACATGAGCCCGGTAACCATAGACGGAGGACAAAGGGCCACGAGATGAAGAGCCCGTGGAATTAGGGGCTTCCATATGATTCCCACATATTTTTCTTTTATAGATGAATTTACCCCAAAGTGTCGAATTTGCTGTGATCTTTGGATGCGCGGCCAAGTACCTCAGATAGTAAGCAGTGTAACCTGAGATAAATTTTATTCATGAAGGCTTGATAACTACGGTAAAAAAGTTGGATGATTAATCTTCTGCAGGCCGCGATTGGTACACTTTAAACGATTATTCGTTGCCATCCACGGGCCGTCAGCCCCTCTTCTAGGGATTCGGGCATTACCCGGGTGGGCCCAGCATGTATGTAGGTCTACATTTTCCCTCCCATCTTGATAACTAATGATCAAGTAGACTTGCCCCTCTGTGTGCTATGTACTTTTGAAGTTGATTGAGATGTAGCGCTGTGGGGGGTCTCCATCCATTCTTGAAGTTATACATATCCTATACACCGCTGTACCCATCTAGGAGGACCTGAACCTGTATCATCTATCTGCAGGTCACGATGGAGTACGCGTGGTATCTAGTCTCACACCTGAACGTAAGTTACTACTGCAAGTAGTTCCTATCTGGGGACCGGTGCAAAGCACAGGGCACCGGCTTAGATCCTGAAAAGGGATAGCCTGAGGCCGTTCAGCCATGGTCAGATGAAACATCTGGAAGTTAGTCTCCATATCTTTGTACAGCTATTCCTTTTGTCTTAGATAAAAATGGAAAGCCAGAGATACGAAACCATACCTAAAATAAGAATGGTCAAGAACGTGTTCCTGATAAAGCATATGCGAATGAATCGATCTCAACCATTATGAGTTAGGAATGTATGTATCATTTCAAGCCTGGTAGGTCGTAAGTAATATTACCAGTATTCCTAAGCCACTTTCGGACAGCAACTTAATCATCCATGTAAGCCAAAAAAAAAAAAAAAGAAAGAAAAGAAAAGAGAGAAAAAAAAAGAGCCCAAACTGGAGACGGAAGGAATTGAAGCGGTCGGTGGAGTTCCGTCACGGCGCCTTTACCCGTCCCGGAGTACCCTTCATCCGTCATCACTCGTCACTTGCAAACTTACGCCCCTCTTCAGGCTCTAGACTCTACAGTAGTCGCTGCTGGGGTGGTCGCCGAGGTCTGGTAAACGCCCAACCCGAAGGGCTTACGGCGATTCAGGTGATCTCCATGGAACCATGAATGCTTTAGCTGCGTCTTAGAGACTCCCCCGTCCATGTCTATGGGTCGCTGGCGTGTTGGACGGGGCCCCACCCTGTCCGCGGACCGTTCTTCGACGGCGTTTTCTTTTCATGACCGCTACTGTAATTCTTTTTTTACCACCTCATCTATGAAATATCATTCGTATACACAATTTTTATTATTGATTTTTTGTTCCCCCTGCTTACACCTATATTTCTCCTGTGCCCAGCTGGTGCTGACGCCGATGATAATGCCCACAACATCCATTGCCCCATCTGTTCCAACCGCATCAACCAATCTCCCTCTGCCCGGCCATCGCCTACCGATGGAATCTGGCAATTAGTTCAGCAACGATAATTAATTACCCGCGTGGTGGTGGTGGTGGTGGTGGTAGTGATGATAATGATGATTATTATTATTATTTATTTATTTTTTATTTTGGACCAATAACAATCTTCTTTACCTGAATAATGACTAGTGAATTGTCCGTGGTACCTCAAAGAAGACGAATTTCCATAGGACAAATTGTCAAATTTTCCAGGTTCCAGCATACTCAAAGACCCAGTCGACCCAAGGAATTGCCCTCTTACAACATCCCTTGAGATCTCCATCTGCGAATCTTCCCGCCTTTCCGCTTTCCGCCAGCCGTGGAACTCCCACCCTGCATCTCGTGTATTTTGACGCGCTTGACCCAGCCGTTTTCCTCCTTTGATTTGTTCTTTATTTTTTGCCTCCCGGACGGACCGGCGAGTCGGCGACCCAAAGAACCAGTCTTATAGTATTAATATTTCCTGACCTATTGGTCTTCATGATCTTGTTACGAAGTAGGCAGCTACTACGTATCCAGTCGTATAGATGAGAGTGGCAGTATTCGTATTTCATTGTAGAAATAATAATATGACTAGGATTATCGAAAATAGAAAGCAAAGAAAAAGAAAAAAATAAAAGGGCAGTGAAGGCTTGAGTCCCTTCCGTCTTCGTCATTCGTCTGTTTTCGAACTATCTATGGAGTAAGAACTGTTTGTTCCATTGCATCTCGTTCTTCGCTTCCTCGGTCACCACTTACTCTATTTTTCCCTTAATTTTGTTTTAATTTTTGTTATTGGTGTTATTTCTCAGTGGGCTTTGCTTCTTCCCACAAAAAGACAAAGTGTGAAAAAGGATACTTTGTAGCTCTCCTACATTTCTTCTACTTCTTTCTGTGATTCAATTCCATAGAGGTCATCCACCGGCACTACCTTGTGGTAAGCTCCCTCAAGAAAAACTCCCTAAGACTTCCTGCTTCCCTAAGCACACCTTTGCGGAATTCCCCCTGCAGAAACTATTTACTACCTTGAAATCCCAGTTTGTGCACACGCCTCTTATTATTATTATTTTCCATCTTCTTATTATTTCCTTTGGCAAGGAGAAAAAAAATAAAATAGAAAGAATAATAACAGAAAAGGTGGAATAAATTCCAATACCATAGAGCCCCCTGCCGGCAAATTGGCCCAGCTCATCTCGCAACTGTGGTTGTGGTGTTTGATATACTGACACAGTGCATAGCGCTACGGATTACTGTTAGGCTTATAGGGATACTATTCCTGTGCTTGCTGATTCCTACTACCTAACGCTACCTACTAGGAACTACTGCCCGAGCAGTGACTTTGCTTTGTCTAGTGGGTTTGGGTCCTCGTCGTTTTTATCCTTTCATCTGTTAACCCGCCAGAGTCCACTTTTACTACTATCGTATTTTCTTTCTTGTACCTCCCGACCTACTTTATACGGAACCATCATTTGCTGAACAGGAAGCACTCAACACTCACGTCATACCTGGAGTCACTGGAAATCAGTAGAGGCTCTTTCTTTCTTTCTTTTTTTTTTTTTCCTTTTCTCCATTTTTATTTTTTCAACGAGTGCCATTAGCTCTTTATCCTTTTTTTATTTTTTTATTTTCTATTTATTTTTTGCCCCTTCCCTTAATCCTTTCCTGGCCCTTGCTAATTT
>NW_022475762.1:0-9849 GCF_009193585.1 Aspergillus caelatus
ACTATTTTAAAATTAATATATTTATACTATATAATATCTATAGAATAAATAAAATTTAGATAAAAATAGAAACTTTATCTAAAGTTATTAATAAATATATTTTTGTTATACCCGGGGATTTGTCCAAGAACTCTACAACCAGTTAGCTATCTTGGTTAGATAATTAGATTCGACTTATCTCAATAACTAGAATCTACTAATGATCGACAACAATAGATAATCGAGTAGGTCCAACAATTATTAATAATACTAAGGAACGATATCTGTATAATAATAGTCTAAAGTAGAAAGACCAGGCCAATTGGGTATATATACTTAATTATTAGATAGTGTAAACGAGTTGAGCTAGTAATAATTGTAGAGTATAGCTATTAAGTAACTGAGTAGATTAATTATAAAGAACTAAGTTAAGTATATAAATAAATATCCTTATATATTCTTAGATCTTCTACTCCTATTGTAACTTCTCCCGGGGTAGGGGATAGAGTATGTCTAATTATAATATATAGTATTGTATACTCCCGGTATACTCTCTGGAGTAGATTCTGAAGTAGATATTATATAATAGAGCTGATATCGGTCTTCTACTAATTATATTGTCTGATACTTATTATAGTTATTCTTTGGTGATTCTGTAGCTGTCTTCGGCTCTTGTTATCCTATAATATTCTGCCTTGTGTGTCCGTTCTCGATAAGGTATACTAGACAGGGGTCTGTAACAATTTTATTACTAAAAATACTAAAATAAATATAGAGTATTTAATAAAAAACTGTAAATTAAAAAACTATACAAATATATTATAAAATAATAATAGATATAATACTAAATATATTAAATATAAATAATTAAAATATTTTAATTAATATAAAAATTATAATATAATTGAAAAACAATTTATAATTAATTTTTTATAAAAAGTTACTATGATTATATTCTATATAAATACTATAATATATTGATACCTAGGTAGGAGGACTTTTTATATTCATTCTTAAATTCTTATTATCAGTGGCAGTTCCGAACACCCACCGCCTTCTGCCGGTAGGTGTTCGGTAGCCTAAAGGAATTTTCAGTGTAAAGAAAGAAAATAAAGCAATTTATAATATTACTACTAAATATCTATAGAATTAATAAAATAAAACTGATTATCTAATTCCTTTACCAATTCTGTATCTGAAGCTATAGTTTTATTTTCTATATAAGGTACTGGCAGAAGATGGCTATATACTTTGAAATATATCTTATCTACTGTTTTCTTATTTTTTTTATTATCTTTGGTCTTTCTATCTATAATAGATCGATTTGTATTCTTTATACACAGTATACTACTATCTCTAAGATATTAAATCTTTTGCTTAGATTTTTTATAGTTTCAGAATATCTGTATAGTCTTAATTTATATAAGAATTAAATTTATAATAGTAAGCTATTTAGATTAAAGCTTTTATTAATAAAATAAACAGTTAAAATAGTATTTAATATAAGAATTATTTAGTATATAATTATTTAGAAGTTTAAATAGCTTTTTCTAATTTTTTCTAATTTACTGAGTACTTTTTGGAGATATATTCTCAATACTTAAAGACTACAGATTTGGAGGTAGTATAGTCTCTCTCTCTCTATATAAATTAGATATAGAGATCTTTAGTAAAAATAATAAAATTTTCTAAATATTTTCAATAATTAAAAATCTATTTAGAGAAAAGATACTATATTTTTTAAAAGAGTTATAAATAAGATACAGAGTAAAAATCTTTTTATATATAGTAATAATATTATATAGAAAATTTATTTTATTTTCTAGAACTCTATACTGCTGTATAATAAAAGTATTTATACTATAAAAATATATTTTATATATAAAAAAGAGCTTTCTATCAAGTAGTTAATTGTAATATATTATATAAAATTAAAAATAAAAGAGAAAAATCATATATTTTATAGAGTTAAAGAAATTTAACTATTTTATAAACTATATAGCTATTGAAAAAAAATATATATTTTCTTTTATTTTTATATAATTTTTAGTCTTTTTATAGAATCTTTAAAGCTATTTAAATATAATTTTATTATTTATATAGTCTTTATTAATAACTATAATATAATAATCGGGAATTATTTTATTATATTAAATTTCTATAAATTTTTTCTTTTTAAAGATAAAGAGTAGAGTTATAATCCAGCTATCTATAGTAATATACTTAAGTATAGTAATATTCTCTGTATACTTAGTTTTAGAAAGATTAGAAACTTTTCTCTTTATATTAAGTATTTTTTAAGACTTTCTACTACCTAGTTAAAAGTTATATTTATTAAAATTATATATAAGACAAGTAGAAATATCTTTAAGTTAATAAGCTGAATATACTAGAATTAAAATATCTAATATTCTCTATATCTAGATACTTCTTCATCTTTGGTCTTTAAATTACAGGGCTGAATTTAAGATTAAAAGAAAATTTTTTGGAAAAATAATATATCTATAATTGACTGATACTCTGTATAGGATTATTATACTGTATAGTAAAATTTGCCTACTTTAAAAGCAATAATATAGTTACCGAGAGATAAATATTATATATTTTAGTAATTTATTGCTTTAAGGCAGTCTCTTGATACTTATTTAGTATTTTATTTAGTATATTTCGAGCTGTATAAATCTTTTTTCTTTTATAAATACAGCTATAGGGTGTATAATATAGGATCCTAAATTCTTATATAATTTTTGTAATATTAGATTTTTTTTCAAAATAGATAGCTTTAATAGCTTTATGTATATATGAATCTGAAATTTTAGATATTTTAGGTATTTTTTATGGTTTGGATAGCTTTAAAAAGATAGAAAATTGATTATCTTTCTTTACACTGAAAACTCCTTTAGCTGCCGAACACCCACCGCCTTCCGCCGGTGGGTGTTCGGAACCGCCACTGATATCACCTATCTAAGCTTTCTATCTCCCTAGCTAGGTGTTGTGGGCCCGCTTAGCGGCCCGGAAGAACCTGTACATCCGGGCCTCCAGGCCGCCAGACAGAAGCCCCTACTAACATAATATTTATTATATTTAAACTCAAATTAATATATTATGACTATTATTAGATAATATATATAGAAAAAAAATTGATTATATCTCTTAGAGTAAATATAAAAATTATTATTTAGAAAAAATTTTCTACTATATTATTAAATAATAGAGATTATATATTTAAACTAAATAAATATATATAACTAATCTTTCTTATTTAAATAATAAATACTAATTTTTTATATATATATACTATAAATATTTCAAATTAATATATAATAATATTAAAATAATACTATTTAAAATAGTTAATTAAATTTAATATTTTAGAAATATATTATATTTTATTAAATATTATTAATTTTATTACTTTATATAGTATATTTTTTATTAAAATAGACTCTACTATAATTATAATTATAATAGAAATAATTAAATATATAATATAATTACTAAATAATATAACTATATGAGATTGCAAGTAGCAGTATGCTATGAGAGGTAGAGAGTTGCCGACCTTTCTATAGGTCTGGGGGGTAGCTACAGTCTTTATATACACATTGGGTCAGGCAGCCCTTTTAGTAAATCTACAGGGTTCTCCTACACCCGGTAGCTCTTCTATGTAGCAATATATCATAGCCACAATTATATCCTCCTCTACCTAGCGATCGAATATTCCTGGATTTAATAGTATTAGACTATCTCTGTACACAGGTATAGTCACGTAATATTATTTTCGATAGCGGAATAGCTTTGTCTTTACTGGATTCAGTATTCAGAATCCGGTATTGTTTAGTAGATTATATATAGAGAACACTGTTAAGCAGTATTATATAGACACAGACTACAGTAGTACTATATTATCTATAGACTACTGTTATTAATAGCAGTATTACTAGAACTTCTATTATCAGAATTAACTATTAGCTATTATTATTTGTTATCGCCTCTTCTTTATTTCTCTGTTTTGCTTCTTCTTGTTAATATATTACTATATTACTATATCTACCAGTCTTCTTCTGTTATAGATATCTTGCTTTCTCTACAGTATATAAGTATCTCGACTAGACATTTAATAATTATCTCTCTAATATCTTTAATCTTATTACTATAGCCGCTATTATATCGAAGAAGAAAGAACCCGCAAAGTCTTTTATCTATATCAATATTAACTATTCTACTGAGAAGTCTTTTCTCTCTATAAAGTCTAACTGTAAAGATATAGTTTCTACTTTAAAAATAGAGTAAGTCTTTTTTTATTTATTATTATAGTTACTAATAGAAGCAGAGTTAAATAAACTATCTATTATAGATAAAATTACTATATATATTCTTAGTTCTATTTATATAAGTACTACCAGTGGTTCTACTTTTACTCCCAGTAATAAAAATTATAAGTCTATATATATTTTATATTATTATAGATTTATCGCGAGTATATCTTACTATAGATATATTAAAAACTACTGTCTCTATAATAAATATATTATTTTTTCTTTAATAAATAGTATAGCTCTATATATAAAAATATATTATAATTATCTAGTATTTAAAAAAGAAAATAAATATTTACTCCGAGAAGTTTTTAAGAATACTAGAGAGTATAATATTAATCCGAGAAATATAAAATATATATTACTATTCTTTTCCAGAATTCTCTATTAATATTTATAGTTATATTATTACTCAGAGCTTTTTAGTATTAATATTCTTTAAGAAATTCCGATACTTAGTAGCTAATAAGAATAAGATAATTAAGTTTATAGAAAATAATAATAAAATATTTACTCTGATAACTACTAGTATTCTTTAGAATAAAGCTACTATTATTTCTAATACTAAAATAGTAGTTTCTCTCTCCTAGATTATCTCTAAAGAAAATAGTATTTTTCTATTTATTAACAGAGAGTCTATCAGTAGTATTATTAATAGTAAGACTAGTACTAGTAAAACTAGTTTAATAGTAATAATAGAGTTCTTTAAAATAATATAAACTAAACTGTAGTATTCTATTAACTCTATTTCTAATAATATTATTAAGATTTAGTATAGTATTTAATTACTTTATTAGAAATTTAAGTAAATATATACTATTTATTACAAGAGTTTTAAAGTATTAAAAGATTTAAAGAGTAGTCTTACTACTCTAAAGAGTAGTTTTACTACTTTTTCTATATCTGCTACTCTGATTATTAGTAATAATTCTTTTATAGATAATTTTACTTTTTTTACTAAGTACTCTTATTCTTTATATAATTTAGTAGATAATATTATCTCTATTATATATCTATTATTTACTTAATCCTATATTAATTTATTATATTCCGAGCTATATATAACTAAGTTATTATCTATAAAAAAGAGTAGACTAAATATATCTTAGACTAAGGCCGGTAGTGTATTTATTACTCCAATATACTATCTATCTCTGCTGAATCCTAAGTTCGACTATATAAAAAAGAATAAAGATATAGAAATTAGTCTAAATTACTAGACTATTTTTTTTATAAAAGATCTAAGTAGCTGTTTAATTATTTTATTTTTATTAATAGAGTTTTATATCTATTAAAATACTAAGTAATTCTTTTTTTTAACTATTCTAGAGTATTAGTTTTTTAGTAACTAGTTTTATATAGTAATACTAGAATTTACTCTTATCGGTTTATATTATAGCTTCCTATACTATATCTATATATAGATACTTACTATTGTAATATAACTACTATAACAGATCTCTTAAAATCTATTATATCAGTATTCTATTGCGGTATATCTTCTTCTTTCTTATTACTTTTTAAATCTTCTGTAACTGATATATTATTATTATTACTATTTAATATAAATATAATAGATTTCTTTCTGAGTCTTCCAGAGTAGTCTATTTTTATTAGATCTTTTTTTTATATATATTTAATATATTATTTTATAATCTACTCTATTATAGTATACTGTTAGTCTTTCTCTTCTGTATCTTCTCTTCTCTATCTATATACTGAGTAATTCTCTGATCACTCTAATTTCTTTTACTTATTGTAGATTATTGTTAAGAGATTAATATAAGATAGTAGAGTAAATTCTATACTATTAATAATTTAATATATTTCTATCAATTTTTTAATAGCTAGTCTCTCTTTTTTAAATATCGGTTCAGTGATACCGATATCTATAGTTATTATAGATTATCTACTTAGATAACTATTAACTATTATCTATTAATAAAATTTTATAGAATATAATCTTCTAGTTTCTCTAATATATAGATATCTAATATATATATTTTTATAATTTTATAAGAGCTGAACTATTTACTCTATAATTTCTAAGAGTTTTTATTATAAACTAATATCTAATTGTCTTCTTTAAAGCTGTATAGTAAGATTTTTTTATCTTATATTTTCTGTTATTTAATTATATATATTAGTAGATATTTATTTATTAATATTCTAATATATACTATAGTTTAAAGTCTATTCTTTAAACTTTTATTTTCTCTTTCTTTATCTTTTAGTAGCCTGGGGTAGACTCTATATAATAGATAGAAAGAACTTATTTCTAATATTATATAGTATTAAATATATATTATAAATATAGTCTATAATAGATATTTATTTTAAAGTCTTATAGATTTATCTATTAATATTTTTATAAATATTCTATCTAATATTCTATTTAGATTTTCTATTTTCTTATTTATATAAGAGTAGTATAGTATTATTATATAGTACTATATCTTAATTAACTCGATATAGTAATAGACTACTGAGAATAGTAAATTTAGTCTATTATCTAATATTAGTTTCTCTATTACTTTATAATTAACAAAGAATTTTTTATATAGAAAATATATAATCTTTTTATCTACAGTTTCTATTACTACTTTTACTACTATCTAATCTATAGTATAGTCTATTACTATTATAATCTATTAGTTATTATTAGAAATTATTAATAGCTGATTAATAAAATTAATATTCTATTTCTAAAATAGTTTAGTATCTTTTTTTATTTGGTATTATAGTTGCTTGTGTCTAAGGATTTTCCAGGGATTTTATAATATCTAATAATTTAAATAGTAGTATACTATATTCTATATATCCTTTACTATTAAGAACTACTAATCTCTGTATTTAATAGTTTCTAGTAATCCCGGGTAATCTAAGTATCTAAATTATATATATAAATTCTATATTAGTTTATTATAATCAATTTAAGATAAGAGATAGCTATTTTTTCTAAATATAGAAATAGCTTTGAACTGTACTTTTCTCTAGCTTTTATAAATAGAAATCTATTATTATACTATTAAACTGTCTTTACTAATTAAGAATTATCAGGTAGTAATCTCTCTTTTAGTAGATTATTATCTATTATTATTTATTTTTATTAAGATTTTCTATATAGATTAGGATCTTTTTTACTAGTACTCTAATCAGTGTATTCAGTTATAATATAGAATATTTTATAATATTAATAGAGTTTTTCTTAATAAAGTCAGATTTTCTACTTAATATATTAGATACTATTATCTTTTCTTTTTTACAATACTGAAATTTTAAATTTTACTTCTGAAATTCCTTAACCTAGCGGATAAGATATTTAGAATAGATTTTTATAGTATTTAAATACTGTAAGTTATTATAATTAATTACTACTATAGTAGTAGTACTATTCTTGATATAGTATTTCTATATTTAAATTACTTTTTTAATTATAAGCAGTTTCTTCTCCTGTACTAAGTAGTTTTGTTTGGCAGAGTTCAGTTTTTAACTATTAAATATTATTAGATAAAATTTCTTATTTTTTTTTTCTGAAGTAGGACTATTTTTATAGTCTATTTTAATATATTTATTTTAATATATTTATTTTAATATAAAATAGCTTTTATATATCTATTATAGCTAGTACTAGTACTAATATTAATATCTTCTTAAACTTCTGAAAAATAAGCCTATATACTACTAACTATATAATAGAGTAATACTTATTAGCTTATTCTACTATATCCCTTTTTTTTTAGAAATTTATATAGCAGTATTATAGTCTTTATAAATAATTATATAAAGTAATAATAGTATATTATAAATTCTAAGAACTACTATACTTTATATATATTTTTTGATTATAGCTAGTTTTTAATAATATTAAGCTTTATTAATACAGATTAAATACTGTCTTTATTTATAATATAACTATAAAATTCTAGCTTTTTCTGGAAAAATAGATATCTATTGGATTATATATATAACTCTTTTTACTATAATATAAAGATATTTATATTCTTCTTATAATTATAAAAAAAATAAGTATATTATCTAGATATACTATATAGAATATTTTTATATATAGTATTAATATCTGATTTATTATTGTCTGAAAGATTATAAATATATTATATAGTCTAAAAAATATAGTAAACTATTTAAATTTACTAAAAATTATATTAAATACTATTTTTAGTATTAATAGTTTATTAATTCTAATCTACCAGTATCTAAATAGAAGATTAATTTTAAATAAATATTTAGATTTATTAATTATATCAATAAACTTTTAAATTTATAGTAAGAGATAGCTATTCTTCTCAGTTATTTTATTTAATATATAGTAATTAATATATATTTACTAGTTTCTATTAGACTTTTTTTATAAAGATTACAGAAAATCTTTATATAGAAGTAGAGAGTTGTATTAATTCTACTTTAATTATAGTTTTTATCTATATTTTAAACTCTACTAGTTTTTCTGATAATAAAAAATAGATATTAATATTAATCAATAGTATATTATCTGTATTAATCTTATAAACTAGTTCCTATTTTGGTAATAGCTTTATTAATAGTTACTCTCAGAAAATATTATTATACTTAAGAACTATTAGCTTTATATTTACTATTTTTCTACTATCTAAATCTATTTAATTAATAACTTTTATAAAAAAAAGTTATATCTTATCTCTCTCTTTCTAAATTGTTTTAGCAGCTATTTAAATTAATATAAAATTTAGAGATTCTCTATCTATTTATATATAGTATTTTAGATCAGTAGACTAGATTTTATAGAATCTATTTTTACTATTTTATAGTGCTATTTTAGATATCTACTAGTCAATATAAGAGTTAAGATCTCGGAGCCAGTTACAGCTAAGAATAAGATTTTATTTTTCTAACTTAATAGCCTATATATTAATTCTTCTTAGTAATTCTTCTAGCTGTAGTAATAAGCTATAGATACTACTAGTTTTTAAAAGATTTTTATTAGAGAGTTTTATTTTTAGAGATACTTTAGCTTATCTCTATAACTAAGATCTATCTTATACTAGAGTCTATATTACAAAGATATAACTTGTCTCTAAATCTACAAGAATTTATATTATATATTATATTGGGCTATATTTAATTATTTTTTTGTAGTAAAATATAGTATTTTCTAAAATATATAAATGTCGGAGTGAAATTTCCTATTTAGGAAATATTCTAGATTTGTTCTAGAATATTTCCTTATTAGGTAATACTGAATGAAATTGAAAGAATATTTCCTACTTAGGAAATATTCTAGAAAGCTTCTATAGTATTACCTATTTTAGACTAGATTGAAACCTTATTTTCAATCAAGGTCTAGAAGGAATCTATGATTCATGACTTTGAATAATTTCTAATAATTTATTATAAATTATTAGAAATCATTAGAAATCAAGAATTAGTCAGAATTAGTCATGATGACAAATTCACTAATTCTATATTGATTTGAAATCATTCACCAAAAGCAAGGCCTAAAAATTGTCTATAAATAAGGCCTAAAAGCATCTACTAAATGATCTTTTTGATT
>NW_022475763.1:0-9769 GCF_009193585.1 Aspergillus caelatus
TTTTTACTTTTTTAATAGTCGTTTTACCCTATAACATATAGATACTAGATTCTGTTCAAACTCCACATGGAACACTCCCTCGGATCCGGAGAACGCCGAGTCCTAATGTTGTGTATATGGGAATCCTGGTATAGGGTTTGGCACTCTGGACTTCCCATCCGCATGCTTAATGTGCAATGTCCCGTGGGAATAAGGGACCGTGCGACGGGATAAGAGCGGTTTCAAGCACGTTGGAAAGCCGTTTTTCCTTCGAGTCGAGCATGCATGGTTAGGGTTAGATTATCAGTTGTCTGTGGGGACCCCCCCAACCCTGATCAGCAATCTCTTCAGGTGCTTGGCCCAACTCGGATGCGCGCCGACGATAGGGTGCATACTCCGTATGTAATGATCGCTTTTTTAGGTTGACAGATACTACCTCATGATAAGAGCGGCAAATGTTTACTTTGACCACAGGAGTATAGGCGGGAGACTAAACAAAGCAAGAAACATTCAGGGTCGACATTAAACTACAAACATCGAATAACTAACTGACAATCTTGTGACAAGAGCCTGTTCAATTCAGCTAGCATCATATGGCCAGGAAACCTCGAATCCATAACCACCCAAAATGGAAAGTGAAAAGAGAAACGTGATTTAGTACAACACAAATACCAAAAAGCAAAGAACAAAAAAAAGACGCAAGAACCCTAATTCGGCGAATGCTCGGTAAAAGTCCAGCTCGATGCGAATTAGTTCAAGTTCATAGCCACCCAGTCCAAACCTGTTATTCATGCGCCAGTTTGCTCCATTAACCTCTAACCCCCGGTAACAGCGCTAATCCGCTAGTCCCCTGGTCAGCGGGATTAAGTGGGGTGGACTTCCTTTCGGTCCGTATCGGAAACCTCAAGGTCCGAATAAGGAATGGTATACGGAACCCACTGGCGCCTCCTCATAGGTCAGCTGAAGGCACCTGGACGGAGCTTTACCAGATGGGGTTTATGGGCCCCTTACCGAACGGGGAACAAACTTGATCTGGATATTGTTATTTTCGGTTCCGTAAACCTTCCATAAGCATTGCCTTGAAGTTTAAAATCCGTGAGGATTTGGGCGCATTGCGCTGTACAAATGGGGATCTAAAGAATATACGGGTACGCTACTCCATATTCGAAACGGGGATGTATTCCCGAGCTTCGGATCCATATTTACGGGTCGGATTTGACCACATGGGAGGTTCCAAGTTGTTGTAGGGTGCTAGTTACCGTGTGGGAGCTGGTAATCGAGTTAGTATAGGGAGGGG
This sequence comes from Aspergillus caelatus, assembly GCF_009193585.1. NCBI lineage: Eukaryota > Fungi > Ascomycota > Eurotiomycetes > Eurotiales > Aspergillaceae > Aspergillus > Aspergillus caelatus. The sequence goes on from NW_022475763.1 coordinate 1,277, forward strand.
ATAAGCTGTTGATGGATTCGGAACGTACAGGCACTAGTTTTTCCCATGTCTATGCTTAGCTCTGGAGTACCCATACTAGTCATTAAGGTCGTCGACCAAATACATGTCGAGTCATTCGGCATGTGTTCCCCCGCCGCCTCCCTCCCCACCCACGATATGTGACATCGCTTTGCTCTAGCTGAAATTACTACTTTTATATTATCTATTTAAAGGACGAGTATATACTACGGAGTACAGTGGTCGATATTGGGTAGCCGAACTAGCCAGTGGGCACAGGATGTGCGTACTATAACAATTACAGGACGAAGCCGGTATTATGTCGTGCCAATCCATGGTCCCAATTTGATAGTCTCGAAGTGGGTTTGAGCGTATTCCTTTCGTATAATGTCAGAGTAGGGCGCAAAACAAAGATAGACATACGGAGTATGATGGACCTGCTATAGTTACACAGCCTATGATGATCGTCTTGGCTATGATCATGCAGCATCATCGCATGACATTAACCGATCGGCATAAAATCGTATCTCGATAATCAGCGAGGGCAACCCAGATGCGATGCACACTATCATTAAGAAAAGCCAGCACAGACATTCCGTAGAAACCACGAGCGCAAAAACACCGAAGAGTTCTTCGTACATTATGAACAATACAATCCCTATATGGGGAAGAAGAAAAGTATATATCCTTGCGTTGTGCATCTGCTTGTAAAATTAAACGAGCTGGATAGTATATCCCTTACATACACATACAGCTCTCAGATCCCACACATACACTCACTCGCTCACTCACACCACACACCCCCTTTTCAGCTCATGACAATCCCTCTCGGAACCTTAGACAATCCTATGCTAGGGTGAGAAGTGAACTAGTGGCTTAGCTAGGAGAATCAGGTCGGCGAGAATATAATTAAGTTACGCAAAATGTTTAATGTTATCCTCCGGAGATTCGGAATTTTCTTTTCCAACACGCTACGGAATAGTACCGGGAGACGGATACCCATATGTACAATTAATTGTCATACAGGGTACATTGTACATACATCTGCATGCCGCACGGGGTCATAGCTGTGACTTCTTGACTGCGGCGCAGCCATAGACTAAAGTTAGCCAAGTGCTTGTCAAACAAGATCCCTAACCGTGTCCCATCGGGCCAGTGAGCCACCAAGGAAAAGCAGAAAGAAGGGGTTTAAAAAAAATTCAAAAATTCAAAAATTCAATAATTATTATAAATAAAAAAAAAAAAAAAGTTTGAATAGGTGCCAAAATGGTCCACAGCTCCGCGCCAGCCGTTCTGATCGGCACGTTTTGGGGGCTGGGGAAAAAGGTTGTCGATCAGATTACTATTACAGATGTAGACATAGGTTGTAAATTCAAAAATTTTGGTATCCGGCCGTCGGGGAATCCAGTCCCATGTTTGACCATCATGGATTTCCCCATTCGGCTTTCCTGTCGCAGGCTCAGCCAGCCTCAACCGTCTGTTTCCCTTGAAACCCCGGCCCGGGCCCCTATAGCATAGCGCATAAACACCAAGATAGGAAACCGGTTCTCGCTAGAGTCTCCCCTTGGAAAGGACTCGCCCTGTGTCAATCATCTGTAACTTAAGCTCAAACGAGGGAAATAACGAAATGAAAAAAAAAAAAAGCGACCACGCTGCATCCATGGATCATCGCTGTATCTCCTAGGGATAAACCGCAGATGTCTCACCAGTGTTCCCCTCCATGCAAGTGACCAAATTTTAAATAAATTATTGGCGAGTTTAGTCTGGTATCTAGAGTCTTCTAGGTAGTTGTCTAGAGAGCTTAGACTACACCTAGCGACGTGATATAGAGTTATAGTTCAGGTACCGTGCAAGGTACAGTAATGGGAGTAAGACATCTATAGAACCTAACTATCCAGGAACATCGGTAGTTCACCTTGTTTGTACCGGACAAAAAGTCGCAATGGACGATCACCGCACCTGGGAACCAAGTGAGACCACTCTCAATGGGGTATATGCTTCTACTACTATGTACATAGTATCGGGATCGATGATTGTCGGGAAGGATGTGCAAACCTCCGACGGTTGAAGCAGACTGACTCTTCAGGAATTTCGGAGGGTAAATGTGGGATGAAACGTTGCTCTCAGCTTTGGCCAGTGGGTCAGACGCTCTCGTTCTTGTCCAAGAACAAGACTATTGAGCAAAATTAGGTTGGTAGCTCAGGGTTAATTAATTTTAGTCAAGGCCTTGGGTCACTCTAGTCGGGAATCCATGGTTTTCTACCTACGGGTACAGGTTAATTTCGTGTCGCTCGGGTAAGTAAAAATTGGCCAGTGAACTGATCGATTGATCGTTTTCCGCCATCATTGGCTGATCTTAACAGGCGGAATTAAGGCGATATATGAAATACGGTTTAAGTAATCTTCACGATTGGCGCAAGCAAGATACTACATAGAGTAGGTATAATCAATGGAATATTGGAGCTGGTATTAATATCTTTAATCTAACTAAACGTTTTGTGACGTGCCTGCCGTATATTACTGATTTATGAGGATCACACTTAATATATATAAGTGCCAGTCTTATAGTGATGGGGTCGGTGGAGTGTCGCATCATTTACCTCTGCCACATGGCATGATAGAGGCATATCTTAATTTCACCCGTTATGATGTGTCGCCGGTGTAGAAGAGCCAAGATTCTCAACGGGGGTCTGGAATACCGTTAGTCACAGCCTCTCAGGAGGTAATTCCTTCTTGACTACTCCGTACTTTACTAGTATACATACGTATACCTAAGTACTACAGTATCATCTGTATCTGGTACACTATGAACTAGTCGTCGGTACCTAAGGATCGCAGAGATCCATGATCATCTGTCCTACTTACTAAGCCTGGCGGACTGACCTTTATCCACCTCTTTTGGGTTGGGCGCATGACACTAAATCATATATGCATCTAACTCTGACATACCATGTTAAATATATATTCGTGGAACTGAGAGGGTTGCATTGGATGCATCGACTTTGTACAAAAGAATATGACGGCATTCCCTATGAAGGAATTCAAGCTGACATCCATTGTTGATGGCTGTTACCTCGGGATTCTATTCTTAGTATCGTTTTTGGGGGGAAGAAAGGGTACCGATACCCAAAACGCTATGCATCTTACCCACCGAGAAAGTTACGGTTCGGCTAATATTTTTATCTTAGTCTATCTCTAAAAAAAAAAACAAAAACGCTCGCAAAGGTACTCCGTACTTTGCAACTGGCCGTTCAAGAGAAGAGAAGAGAAGTTTGGAATGCTAAAGACCCCATATTGTTCTGTTGATATATTTAGCAATTGGATACTACTTCGGTGTTGTTCCGTGGGTGAGAGAATGTCAACCCGTCCCTCGTCACGGGAGACCTCCGGAACGACTATCGGAAATGACCTAAGATGAACCCATTCGCACCAAACAGAAGAGACATCATATCCCCAATATACACACGCTAGTCGCAGAAACTGTTGCAACGAGAGAGAAAGGGGTCGTGCGGCAAACCGGCTACTCCAACGGTATCATCCACTGATTAGCAGAACGGTGTTCAGGCGTACCATTCGGCTACGCGAGACGCATCCCCAAAATATCCATCTCGACTCCATTCAACGCTGCTCAAAAAACGTGGTAAAAGAAGGAGAATTGAGTCTTTTCGTACCGAGTAACCTGTCTTTCGGAAAAAGACCCATATTTCAGCTCAGAGGGACTCAGCCAGCACCGCCCGGTTGAGAGACGATCCCAGGACCTACCGGTGCGAACGCACCTCTGAGTGGCTGGGTTTCTGATATTTTTGGTGTCGATGGCTCTGATTGAGCCGTATGCGCAGGTGGGATGCTCGCACACTGCAGATTGGGTACCTACGGTGTAGATGAGAGCACGAGGTCGTCCTTTCATAGACCATCCTTGAGTTTTTTAGTCCTCCTAGGGACTCACTAGTCTGCGTATACTGGGGTGTGGTGTCTCGCGGCCACTCGTGCCCGTTGAGCCTGCGTTCACTCCTGTCCTCTCCGATATGACCCCACGACGAGGTCCCTCAGCGGATGTGTCGTTCAGTAACGGAAAGGGGTGCGTTATCGGTGCAATAGGGCCTGCAGCTGTCGATCAGAACTATCTGCGAGACAGAATAGTCATGCTATCTCTCTACAGCTCGCCACTTGTCGGTCAATCCTCACCACGACGTGATTTGGCCGGCCACGTTTCTGTGGAATCCTAGCCAGCGTGGCGCTAGAAAACAGGAAACATTGACATTCTATGGCCAAGAAACGACCAAAAATGAGGTCAGACTAATGTCAAATTACAGACAATACCTTCCATTATAGACTAGCATCCATTAGGGGTGCTCTGCCAAGTATCCTACACGAATATTCATGCTATTCAGGCAAAATGGACGTTCTAGGGTATATACAGTTCTAAGGCCGATTAACTATGTGACTTCGGCGGTGATATAATCACTACCCTTGGGGCTTTTCTGATTAATTGAGGCCGTCAGATTGATTTTGAATATCAAGCCCTGTCATGCTATATCACCTCCTAACAACCCAAGATCAATAGTACGGCCCAGTATACTGTAGGCAGAACAATATACACAACTTCAGTGGGGAATTCATAGCATTTTGGTGCACCTACTGGGAAAATAGATATATTCGTCCTTGGAGGTGACTGTAGTCGACTAGATACTCGCCTCCGGAGACATGAAACCAATGAATCTTGCATTGCCCTTATGAGAATCCATAGCATCTGCGTCTTGGCGTCTCGGTGGCAGACGACCAGGACAAGCGTAATCTCCTCTTTCAATTAACGAGAAACATGTTATCTAAAATGTCTCACCCAGCGAGTCTGAAGCCACAGAGCCGACCATGGATGAACCTCATTGGTGCAACTTCCGCAGCTCAAAATAACCATCGAAACAAGCAAAATGAATGAATGTCTGAATGAACTGCCGCCCTCTTTCAGATCGTTAGAACTGCTCATATGTTTCCTTCACAGTCCGACCGTAGCATAAGGGAAATAATCTTGCCCAGAAATTGAACAGACCGATTCGACCGTGATTCTCCTTTTGCGACATCAGCCAGTGAGCGAACGTGCACTCTGAGCGAAACGGATTCGTGCTTCGAAAGCAGACAATCTACAATGAGGTAAGACGAAAAGAAGATCAGAGGCCGACAACAGTTTTAATGAATGGATAACTCACCTCGTCATACCTTTGCAGGGCAAGATAGTATTGCACCGAAAGGCCGAACCTCCTCCTCAACGTCTCCTTTTTGATCTTCCGTGCCGCAGTCCTATACATCAGAGTAACCTTCGCCTCACCCATGCCCTCATGGGAACTGACAGTGATACCTCCCGGCATTTTCCACCCACTCCGTTCGTACACAACCTCGACGAGACGAGTAAGAATGTCGGCTTGCCATGTCATCAGAATCTCCCCCTGAAAGGCTTTGATGTGGCGTTGGACTCTCGTGACATCTAGCTCAAGTTCAGCAATATTGTTGCTTAGCTTTCTCGCTCTGGTTTCTAGTAGCTCATTGCTGGCATGCAATGCCTTCAGAGTAGCTGAGTATTTATGGCAGATGTTCGAGGTTAGTTTGTTTGTATTGCTTTGATCTAGGATGCCGATTGACCTCTTGGATCTCATCACAGTGGAAACAGCGACATCCCTGAGTGACATGCTGGACGATCCCACGGGCGCATTCATTCGTGCTGAAGGCTTTCTGTGAGCCAGATAAAAGGATAGACCGGGTCCATATAATTGCATGATATCGACGCTCATCCCCGGGCCTCAAGTCGCCGAAGCTTCGTGGGTAAAACAACAAGGAGCTAATGAATGGGGTGACACTTCCTTAAGATACGAAAATATATGTGCCACTGGCTATATAATGATAGCGCTATACTGGTTTCTCTTCAAGAGATCATACTGCGCCGGGTCCTATAGCCAGGTCTATAACGACCTGATGGGATGAATGCCTAACAAGGAAAGCGCGACCCGACGAAATAGATCATACCAAAGGTAAGAATACTCATTACTACAAATGATATCCATTCCATCACTCGATCTCGGTCCTTGTCGGTGCTATGTGCCAAGTTCATCGGCAATCACACAGTGAGTCCATTCCATCCCGACCGGGGCTATGTACACATATCACATTCATACGGTGAGATTCGCTAAAGATTCAATTACCAACTTAGATCCTTACAATTTGCTTCCCGAAGACTTCCCGAATTCGACAACCAACTTCCCGAATTGTTTGCCTTCCTTCATATCCTGGAACAGCCCGTCGAGCCCCGCGGTATCACCCAGTTCGGTCTGCAGAACGCGCGAGATCACGGGGTAGATCTTGTTTGCTTTGACGAACTCAACCATATCTTCGAATTCCTTGCGGGAACCCATAGTCGAGCCACGAACGTCAATGTTTTTCAAGACCGCTTGCATCAAGAAAGGCATCTTGGGAGAGACAGTCATTCCATAAACGGAGAGCACACCACCAGCCTGGGTGTTGTCAGTGACATCCAACTGGATTTAGTGCATTGAGATTAAGAGGCTCACCTTGAGCAATCTGACCGCTTTCTCAATTGAATCGCCACCGGCACCATCAATAATAGCATCGAAGGCCCTCTTTCCCGAGGGAAGCATTGTAAAAAGCTTCTTCTCCCAGCCTTCTTCCTTGTAGCTCACACCTCCCTTTGCACCCAATTCAATTGCCTTTTGAATTTTCTCCTGACTGGAGCTTGTCACGTAGACATCTGCACCCTTGGCCACGGCGAACCGAAGTGCCATCAACGCAACACCCCCTCCAATACCAGTAACCAGAACTGCAGCACCCTTGCCCGAATTTCTTTCGCCGGCCTTGACCACCAAGGCTCTCCATGCCGTCAATCCTGTCAAGGGCAGAGCAGCGGCCTCCGCATCGGACAGGTGCTCCGGGGCTTCTTCTACCTCGGACTCGTCGATGGTGAGGTACTCCTGCATCGTGCCCTTGTTGTAGAGCTTGGTACCGCCCATGATCCGATACCCCTTGGGGTCTTCCGGTCCATCAGGCGAGTCCTTCCAGCCCGTTCCCGGGTTCAGTATGACCCGCTTTCCCTGCCAGCGTTCTGGATTCGACACCCCGGGACCAGCACCGACGACCACTCCCACACCATCTGCCCCCATGGGAACGTTGAATGTGATACCGGGATAAAGATGCTGGCGCAGAAAGACATCGCGATGGTTCAGCGACGCTGCGGTCATTTTCACCAATAATTCGCGACCCTCCGGTGTCGGCTGGGGTAGGTTCTGAACGGAGAGGGGATAGTAAACCTGCCCCGGCTTGCCCTCAATTTGGGAGAGAAAGACAGCTTTTGACATTATGAATATGAATTTTTCTTTGTTTATTGTGCTCTACACGGTGGATTCGTAAAGGATGTAATGGATGTCCTTCAATGTTGTTGTCCGTAAGTGTCTCATGCAGCGGCGGTGCGGGGGAATATATTTATATAAGCTTGGGGTTTGGGTTATCGATAACCGATGACTGCCGGTTGTCCGATTACAATATCTTGTCTGAACAAAATTGTGCAGAGTCAAAATGACAAGAGATTGAATAAGAAGATAGCTTCTATATAAAAGTGTACCTAATTCAGGTCAAATAGATCCTCGATCCGAATGAAGTCGTGTTTCTGTTGGGTTCTTCTTCTGGCACCCACGGCTTTACGGGATTGAACCGAGGTTGAACATCCAGATGACTAGTAAGTACATCATAGTCATGGATAGACAAAGAAAGGCTGCTTATAGAGTCTAACTGGTATTTTACTGTAATAAACATGTCGTGTTTGAGGATTGCAGAAAATCCCATCTACACACTAATTAGAGCCTGTCAATCTGTCAATCATGGATGGACTGGCTGAGCTCAGGTATTCCACGTCTATACATTGTATAGAAGTATGGAGTGCATATTAGGTTATACTACCTCTTGACTCAGAACAAACCGCAATGGTCACAAGACTAAATGAATTCTATTATGATAAACTAAGTCTTTTGTCCAAGGGAGACGCAAAAAAACCCCTGGTGACAAAGGATAGATATATACCGATCAACCCTCTGTCTGTTGGAACTCTCCTTTGTCCGTTTTACGAGGGACTGTTCAGTCTACCAGTTGTACACAAGAGAATGTGGAGTTTCCATTGTTTCTGATTCAATCTAGATGGGAGATACTGTACTTCTTCGATAACTTTTACTTGTCCTCTTCCTCCCCTCCCTTCTCCAATAACTACTAACTAAATATACAGAAGATCTCCAATTCCTCCATACCAGATCTAATATCAGGTCACATGCAACCCGGCATGCAAATCGGCCAACGTTAAGCCACGAAAACAGCCCAATGCAAATAAAACCCGTCTAGACCAGTCTTCTGTCAGGAGAAGACACATTAAGTGGAGTGGCACAACGGCCACATAAAAATTAGATAAAACTATAATTTAAGAGAGAGAGAGAGAGAGAAAAAAAAAAA
>NW_022475764.1:0-9642 GCF_009193585.1 Aspergillus caelatus
GGGGGGGGGGGGTAAAGGGTTTGTTATGGTGGTATATGATGGATATGTGGATACGCGGATGCATACTGACCTATGTGTCAGCTACGTCTAAGGTTGTACATGGCCAAGGATAGCATTCAGAGGCTATTGTATGAAAAATCAACAGGACTACTTATTAGCTCATGAACACCAATTTCATATATAATATTGATATATTTTTGACGTTGGGTGGCAACTGTACAGCCATCCACAGTAAAGTTCGCATTACTGTGCTAACATAATTCATATGGCTTCATGGCCAGTAGCTGTCAGAACAGAATAACTCATTGTCTCACAGAGACTGTCTAAAAATGTCTCACCCTATATTGTATAACAATCTGGCCAGGAATTAGCAGCGACCTCGTCACGTGTATGAAGCTAAACCCCGTCAGCCTTACCCCATACCCTAAACCAATCCCAAACCTTGGGGGTGCGGGTAAATACGTTTCCGCCCGGGAATAAGCTTACCCGGGAAGACCTTCACGGATCATCAGTGTCTGTAGCTAATTTAGGGTAATCATTCCTCTTCTTTATTTTTCCCTCTGCTTTTACAGGGGGAACTATGTGGGCATGAATTAAGTTCATTCACCAATGGCATTCGTGGTTGACTTAGAGGGCTTTAATACAGGCAATTGAATATGAGGACCCAGGCCGTCTGTATACTTACCATGTACAATGACTTGCCAGTGCTGCCGGAGTCTGGCTTTTGATTTAAATAGATAACTGTTGGTGTTGTGCTGCATACCAAAACCAAAGCTGTATTATTGATAGAAAAGCACAACACTACGTTTATGATTAGCGTTTGATAGGGTTTCTCAGACTAGGTGTATCTAGGTGGATGGATGCTAGTACTCATGCGGGTGCTGTCTCGGGCCATGTCAGTGGGCTAAGCCTTTATATGGTCGGTCGACGTTTGATTAGACTCAATTAAGCTACAATGCCATAGAAGTACTAGCGTTGCTGAGAGTGAGGGATTCATAACCCACCCAAACCGAATTCCGGTACAACCCTGATGAGAGCTGCGGGCAGTAGTATCACTATTCCCTGGAACAGAGCGTCTGGGGTCCATAAGAGACCCATCTAGCATGATGAGTAGTCTTCCAAGAGTCATCGACAGCGGATGTCGTAGGTGATGTGAGTGACGCAAGACTCAAGCCTGAGACTGTTGGATAGACGGTGATTACTATTATGGGAGGGAATTCTGATCTAGCAAACAGAGCTTATATACTTGAATCTCCTTCTCACTCGCTGGACTGAAGGTTGATCTCTCATGTGATTTACAGAGATAATGAATCAGAGCCTATAGCCTCACGTATACAAGGCGTATTTCTAGAACCGAAAGATTCCAAGGCCTGCTGTCTGACTTTCCGAGCTTCCTCGCCAAGAAATATTGAAATTTATGAAGGTGATATTAAAAAGAAGTGAAACAGGGTATCCTCAAATCGGCTTTACTTCTACTTCGAGTCCTAGTATGATGGGTAATGGAATGCGATAAATAACACCAAAGGCGACGACGACGACGACGACGACGACGACGACAACACATAATTCTTCCGCAGTCATATAGCGACAAATCGCCGTTAGGCTACATCATAAAGGGAAATTGTTCTTGACCGGAATACCAGCAGGTGGTACATTGGCAAAAGCCTCGTATAGTAGAGATAGGGTTAAACGTGGCGATCACTCCGGGGATGCGACTGACTGATTACTAGTAGTATGGCGGGGTACTCAGCCTGAGGCAGCGATCCACTGCCGCCCGCGACTGCCGTTCCCCGCGTTCGGTTGATCTCAAACTCCGTCCTTTCTCCGGAATGGGAATCTGTAAGTAGAAACATCATGTCGGCCAGTCTTCCTCTCTTCCTTCGTTTCAATCGATGTTCTCGTCGACTTTTCGATTCAAACCGGTTTCTCGCGCCGTCTCTCGTACCTTTTCCCAGTCAATCGCCGTCAACATGAAGCACCATCTAATGGTCGGTACCTGGACTCCTCCAGGTCGCATCTATACTGTTGCCTTTGATGATGAGGCACTTACCCTGGACTTGGTCAAGAAGACCGACATTCCAGAGGCTGAACCCATTTCGTGGATGACCTTCTCCGTAAGTTATCGGTCTCGACAAGTTTCAATTGGCGTTGTCTGACGCAATTGCTATAGCACGACAAAAAAACAATTTACGGCGCGGCCATGAAGAAGTGGAATAGTTTCGCCGTCAACAGCCCCACCGATATTGTTCACCAAGTCTCCCACCCAGTCGCTGGTCACCGTACGTCTCAATTCTTTCTGGAGAGCCCTCCGCTATTGGAAGCGGGATTTCTGACTGTTTACAGCCCTTGCCGCCAACGACGACACCAATACCCGCGCCATCTTCGTTCTTGCCGCCCGTCAAGCCCCTTACGCCGTCTATGGAAACCCTTTCTACAAATATGCTGGATATGGAAATGTCTTCTCTGTTGAGTCTGACGGCCGTCTCGCCAAGAACATTCAGAACTACGAGTACGAACCGAACACCGGTATCCACGGCATGGTTTTTGACCCCTCTGAGACCTACCTTTACTCTGCCGATCTGCAGGCGAACAAGATCTGGACCCATCGCAAGGATGCGACAACAGGCGAACTGACCCTGGTGGATTGCATTGATGCCCCCTCGCCCGATGATCACCCCCGCTGGGTTGAGATGCACCCGAGCGGAAAGTACTTGTACGTGCTGATGGAAGCGGGTAACCGACTGGGAGTATACGTCATCGATGAAAAGCGCCATGTGCCTGTATTTACGCATACCACCTACCCATTGCTCCCTCCAGGTAAGTCTACGTTGGCTCTGCTGATTTGAACATGGTTAATCTGATCCAAACAGGTCTTCCCCCTCGCAACAAGTATCGTGGTGACGTCACTTTCACCACCCGCAGCGGCGAGTATCTCTTTGCGACCACCCGCAGCAACCACTTCGATGTCACCGGCTATATCACAGCCTTCAAGCTAGGCCCGAATGGCAACATCGAGCGGCAGCTGTTCATCCACCCCACTTCGACCAGCGGTGGACACTCTAATGCCGTCAGTCCTTGTGATTTCAGCGACGAATGGTTGGCGCTGTGCGATGACCAGCTAGGATTCGTCGAGATCTATCGATTCCGCGATGAGAACTTGGCTCGTGTCGCACGAGTAGATATTCCTGAAAAGGGATTCGGCATGAATGCCATTTGGTATGATTAACGGTTAAACGCAAAGCTTATAAAATAATGCAATGATAGAATAGAATGTTCATATAAAATTTCGACTACTTCATCAACTTGATACGTCCGAAAGCATGTTCCATCAGGAATGCCCTGGACTTTATGTCCAAATATGGAAGGAGTCGTTGAAGACCATCCAGTTTATAGACCCGAAAAGCGAAAACCTGACGCTTCTTTCAGAAATAAACTATGAATAGCCTTGCACGTACCTTCAGCCATGCCTTGGCTGGCGTATCAGCCAGGGATACAGAATGAGGACCATGGTTCAAGACATCAAATGATTCAATCAACTCACTAGCTGAGTCCTGTCTCAACATTCTATTGCTCTTTCCAGCACCGCCTTGAATCTCCATCCACGAGCATCTTTTGTGGTCATTTTTAAAATTAAAGTGGAAGATAAGATAGATAGGAAGGTAATTCTAGGCACAAGTCTCTGTATCTGGCCTTTGCTAGATGCCACTCTATACAAGACACGTCCTTAGGATATACTTGGAATTTGATGGCCATGGCACGAGCCTTGTTGAACTCTATCACGTCACTGCGCATCTCCATACACGTCAACACAAGGTTTTAGGTTATTGGCCATGAGCCTCAACCATAATGAGGAACCGGGACAGGCCTGCTATGTTCTGTGGCACAGTGTCTGCGTAATATAAATGGCTCTCGTGTCAAGACACGGTCTACATAAACACAACCGTTTATCTCCTACAATCGATAAAAAGCAAGACGTCACTAGAATCAGGCAACACCGAAATCAACAAAAACTTCAATGGCTACGTATACAGCCACTCTTCCTTTTGATCGAGGACCTCGTCACCCTATTAGACCAGTCCACTACTCCTATGACCCAGTCCATGCAACATCAGACCCCCCAAGGCACGATCTCTTCAGCTTTCTTGCGACAGCCGCCAAGGATGACCCAGCATTGCACAGGTCTTCTTTCTGCCTTAACCCAGAAGACCTGGGCGTATCTTGGCAAACATTCTTTCCGGCTTGTCGGCAAAGTCGACAATGGCGGGAGGCAGAAGACGCTGCACAAGAGCTGACGGATAGGCTCTTTCGCGCCGGGGACTCGTGCATGAGTGACTTTTGCAAGCATTGGAGAGACTTGGCAGAAATTCTTCAGTTGGTGGAAACAGCTGTTGCATGTACTGTGTACATGTATCCGAGAGCTGATGTGGTCAGAATCCGACTCTTGGCTCAACTACATGTCGTAATGTGGATCCACGATGGTATCTCCGTCGGTCTATGCAACTCCAGGCCAGATCTTCGTTAACCAATCAGTAGATGTGCCAAGTATCGCTGAATGTCACCAAGTAAGGTTTCTGCGACCTATTACTCCCCAAGCCTACTAAGAGCATTACAGGAAGAGCTGCAGCAAGATCGAAGGTCTCCGTCACCTACTCGAAAGAGTTGCCGTCAAGGACCATGTCCAATATGTCGCCTAATCTCCACCGTTCTACAGGATATCGTTCAAGCGGACCCTACTATTGGATTTGAAGTCGCAGCGGCGGCTTTAAAATGGCATCGAATGTCCCGAGCCCACCGCTCCAAGGACCAGGATAATTTCCGACTCACGACCCTATCAGAATACCTTAAAGCGATTGTTGAAGATGCTACTACGGAGTATGTCCGAACCAAACATTCTCTTTATTGTGGATACTGATGAGTTCAGCGTCAATCTTTCCATGATCCGCTTCGCAGGATCAACCCAGCTCACCTCTCAGCAAGGCCAGGATCCCATCCTGAAGTGTATAGTGGATCTCTGGGCAAAACATCGAGTCATCGTCAAAGATCTTTTTTCGTATGAGAAAGATTGTCTCGAGCGCAAGGTTAACGGCTCCGCAGTCGTCAATGCCATACACGTCCTACAGAGCGAGCACAATGTATCTCTTGGAGCGGCGAAAGAGGTTGCACGTAACATCCAGCTGGACATAGAACGAGAGATGCACGGTCTTTACAAGGAGGTCTTGGGTAGGACAGGCACGGATAGCCCGGAAGCCCGATACGTCCGGGCGCTTGTCGAAAATCTGGCCGGAAATGTGTTTTATTCCTCCACCGCAGAGAGAAATGCGATGCCTTTGCTAGGTAAGTCTGCTGAGGAGAATGAGCCTTGATGTACTGTCGTCTACTATAGAACAGAAACTTCACCATGGAATATGGGAGAGCTAGGTTCATTAGTAATGAGAGTTCATGTGTCTTGCTGTGGGTCTGTCGATACTCTGTAGATGTGAATCTGTGATAAACATCTGAATACCATAGTTAATATATAGTAGCTTGGTGAGAATTATGGTGTCGACTATTTAGATCTCGTACATCGCTTGATAAGCAGGCCCATACTTATCCAAGTTTCAGCAATGTGCACAAAACAGATCATCACTGTATTGATGCTCGCAATCTGTTCACTGTTAGTATATTTATGTTAACCCTCCATCTACATATGCGGAGGGTAGTAATTGATGGAAAATGGCTGCAAGCGGCTGTATGTGCCTGGAAGGTAAGGCACTAATGCTCTGGCTTTTTGCCTGGTGTATAAGGCATCAAATCGCAAATCCCGTGCTTGCCTCAATAATTTATGAAACAACAACCAACAACATTCTGGATTCTCACGACAAGTTCCCTTACTCGAGACGTTTCTGGATAGCATCACGACTTGACACCTTCTACATACTTCCCCGAAAGAATGGTCAATCCCTCTATCGAGGATAAATAAAAACTGCCAATCTCCGGCTTCGAATTGATCGCCTGGTTCCCGATGACTTCACCCGCCAGTGTTCGGCTATCTGGTCGGCAGTCAATCGGCCTCGCCCTGATCCGGGGATGTGCCCACGGCGATACAAAATGATATTTCCCCCGCGATTCCGATCAACCCCTCCCCTGCAGACTGGTCAAGGACATTGATTTGAAATTGGACCATCATACACAGTGAAAAACCATTCACCATGGCGACCCCCGGCCTTCTTTACGTGACGATGCAACCCCGCGATTCTCTCCCCGCGGCCCAGTTTCACGACTGGTACAACACCGAACACGGTCCCCTACGTCTCCGACTGCCCTTTGTCACTAATGGATTCCGCTACCGTGCCGTCGACGGCATCGAGCCCGAGTGGGTAGCTCCGTACGACATTACCGACATGGTGGAGCTGACGCGCGAGACCTACTTGGCTCTCCGTGGAGATGGTGTGAAGACCCCACGTGAAAAGGCCACCATGGCCCAGATTAACGTTGATCGTCGTCTTTATGATCTTCTGCATGATCACAAGGACGCCGATTACACGCCTGTCGAAGATATCCCTGACACTGAAGCCGCCGGCTCGGTGCTTGTCTCTGCCTTGGTCACCGTTCCCGCCGACAAGGAAGAGGACCTCAAGAATTGGTATCGTGAAGAACACTTCCCTATGCTAGCACGTGTGCCGGGCTGGCGTCGCAGCCGCCTCTTCACCACATCGTCGATCGACCCCAAAGCACCCCGAGAATTCCTATGCCTATACGAGTACAGCGCAGTAAACGGCCTGGGTGGCCCTGAACACAAAGCTGCGATGGATACCCCGTGGCGCAACCGTCTCATGAATGATCCTGCTACGAGCAAGAAGCGGCGCGTTTACCAATGGGCTTATACATTTGGCCCAGCGCCGCGTGAATTGTCTTCCCTGGCCTCTAAGGATGTGGCCGGACCTTGGGCTTCCAACGACGGTCGCACCAGAACGTTTCCTTCTCCCACCCGCCCTGCCGTTGAGTCGTTTATCACCACTCCGGACGGTGTCGATCTCCCATACCGCCTAGAGGGCAGCACTGATCCTCATAGCCCCGTCATTGTCCTGAGCAACTCCATCCTCGTCGACTATACCATCTGGGACAGCTTCGTGGATGCTTTCCTCTCGAACCCGAAGAACCAGCAGTTCCGGATCCTTCGGTACCAGACCCGTGGCCGTCTCAGCAAGTGTGGGGAGAAGCCCGTCAACATTGACCTTCTGGCATCGGATATCATCGCGCTCCTCGATGCTCTGCGGATCCCCAAGGCGACTCTGATTGGTGTCAGTCTGGGTGGCGTGACCGTTCTCAACACATCGTTGCTGTACCCGGATCGCGTGACACGCTTTATTTCCTGCGACACCAATAGCTCGGCGCCCGAATCCAACCTCAAGGCCTGGAACGACCGCGTCGCCATGGCCGAGAGCGACGGTGCAGTGTCCGCCGCCACTCAGGAACCGATTATTGGTGAGCAGCTATCCGAAGTTACCACCCGTCGGTGGTTCGTGCCTGAATCATACGAGACGCAGCCGGAAGTACCCGCGAAGGTGAAGGAGATCGTACGCAACAACAGTCTGGACGGTTTCCGCAAGGCCGTGCAGGCCCTTTGCGCATATGACGTCCGGGATCGCATGGCTCAAGCACAGGTGCCTGGGTTGTTTGTCGCGGGTGCGGGAGACGGCGTACTGCCCAAGACGATGCAACAAATGGCAAACGATCTGAAGGGCGGCGCCGAGCTGAAATTGGTTCCCAAAGCCGGACATCTGCCTATGGTCGAGCAGCCCGCGGCCTTCACTGAAATTGTTAACGGATACCTACACGCATAAATAGTCAGTTAATATAAAGCATTTTTCTCGTTCGTTCAAATATTGTTCATTTATCGTATCATACTTAGCTAAGTTTTAATAATAACTCAAGGAAATGTACATAATAAGAAAAAAAAAAAAAAAAAAGAAAATAATTAATATATGCTAGAAGTGTTCCCGCACCGTCTGCGACGTACTTGTCTGCGTGACCTCGAACGTCTGATGAATCCCCAACCCTATGTCGCCCCCAACAGCCGGTAACGCCGGCGAGCCCTGGGCCGTCAAGCGTTCCTCGCTACTATTGGGACTCGATCCACCATGCCACGACCCATTCTGATCCTGGCTTTGCACCGTCGTCACCGTCACTGCCAACTTATCCGGCCTCAGCCGGTTCTGGACGTTCTCATCCAGCGACCCCAACGGAAAGGGTCGATCTCGACTGGCACCCCCGGGAAGTCGCGATCCGGATCGACCGGGAAAGGGCGAGGGATATGTAGGATCGGTGCGTGAACCGAGCCAGTGACGGAGGAGAGGACGAAGGGTAGCGAGACTGCCAGCCGTGATCCCTAGGCCCACTTCGATATTGGACCAGATGGCGATTTCAACCGTTGCGTCTGTTTTTCAATTTCCATATAAGCGCATGTCCGCGTCCGAAT
Organism: Aspergillus caelatus; assembly: GCF_009193585.1. Classification (NCBI taxonomy): domain Eukaryota; kingdom Fungi; phylum Ascomycota; class Eurotiomycetes; order Eurotiales; family Aspergillaceae; genus Aspergillus; species Aspergillus caelatus. The sequence continues at coordinate 8,459 of NW_022475764.1, forward strand.
GAGCTAGATAGGGAAACATACAAAGAAAGTCCGGATCGTCAAAGGTATGAACAAAGGGTATACGAATAATGACGGCAGAAGAAGCACTGCATGAAATCCAAGTTGTCCCGTCAGCCATCATTCCACTTTCTCCTCAATTCACCTCGCCCAAAGGAAGATCCACGTACATGCAAGCCATACTCAAGATCCCGACCACAGCCACCTTGGTCTGCTTCTTCATATGCAAGTTCTTCACCAAGAAGATCGGCAAAATAGCCACCGTGAAATCGCAGATCACCGCGAAAGCACTATACACATACGTCATGGCGATAATGATCGTCATGTCGAGACAATGGCCCGAGATATTCGGATCGAACGCGACCTTGGTCCAGAAATACTCCAGCGGTTTACACTGCAGCAGCATGAGGAACATGAAGACGAGACCGGCGATCACCGTCAGGATCATGACGATATAGAGGGACCATATATGCTCTCGTTTGACCGTGATGCGCATCAGGAAGATACAGATAGAGATTTTGCCGCCGACGGAGGCGAAACAGTACGCGATTTCACATAGCCACCAATACTTTACTTTCCGTGTTAGTCTGGGTCGAGTTCCATGGGGATCGTTGGGAAGGGAAAGGTTGATGGTGGGTGTAGGTGTAGATATACCCGCATGGCCGTTACGCGTTGCACCGCCGTCAGATCTTTGTATCTTCGCCCAGTACCCCATAAACTGCCTCCAATCATACAGGCGGAAAACATCACGTAGAATAACTATCATTGTTTGGTTCCCTTGGTCAGCCATTTGCTCGGTTTCATCTTTCCCTTTCTTTTCGCGGGAGTTTTAGTCGACCAGCAACGAACCAATGCAACCACCATCGCTCCGTCATCCCAGCCAAATGCCTTCACTAACCATCCTCGCACGTAACATCGCAGGATCACCGTGACGACTGCCACTGCCATGAAGGCAGCGGCGACCGCCCTGACTTCGACGCTGCGGTCATCCGCATGGTCCATATCGATGATAAGGTCTGGACATGGCCTGTCGAGACTGTGGGGAGCGGGACAGTCGATATTATATTTACATTGTTAATATAGGAGAGATCTGGAGATGGAGCTTGGCTCGGTGCCAGCTTTCCTATTCTAGAAGCACTACGAATTAATCTAAAGCTGGTTGGCGCAAAGGGGGGAGAAGAGGGACT
>NW_022475765.1:0-4752 GCF_009193585.1 Aspergillus caelatus
TAAAAAAAAAAAAAAAAAAGAAGTGTGAAAAACAAACCCCTGCCGCGAACAGGAGCTGAAGCTCCACAACCGGACAAAGGGGAATGAACTACGTCAGAATTATCTGACCGTCTTTGCACTAGTTCCGTCCGGTGTGGGCTGGCGTTATCTGGGATGCCCCAATCGGAAATCCAAGGGAAATTTTCTAGAAGCTCCTTCTGTTCCACTCGTTGCCTCGTCTTCTGGGGACGCAGGGAGGGAGTTGTTGACCCTCCCCCTTATTCCATGTCCCACCGTCAAAAAATCATTCCGGAATTTTATTTACTCGAATTTGCCCGTCGATTATAGTTATTTTCTGTTATACATGCAGAATGCAGTAGTACTGCGTCCTTTTACGGGCCCCCCCCCCCCAAAAAAAAATACTAGTCAAATAAAAAAAAGAATTAATCAAATAATCAAAAGCAATCTGCAAGACCCACCGCCCTTCTTTTTTTTTTTTTTTTTTTCCCCTTTCGTTTTGGTTTCCCCCCCCCACCCCTTGACTCTTTCGAGTAAAAAGCGAATCGGTTCCTTCCATGGGGTAGAGAAACCGTATCTTTCATCGTCGACATCATGATTATTCAGTATTACGTAAATACGGAGATTACAGCGTAATGACCAAACGTAGTCTACGCATCATTGATGATATGCCAGGTTGAGCAGAGCATCTGACAGAATGACTCAAAATAATAATAATAGTCCAGCCCAGGAGGAGGGTCAAAGCCACTCCTCAACAACCTTGTGCCTTGCGCACAGATGATAAGGCCTCGTAAACTCCCCTCTTGCTTTCATAGGCTCGTGGATTCTAGGTTGGAGGCTGACAGGCACGTGTTGGCGTGTCGATCGATCCTTAGGGAGAAGAACCTAGGAAGTTGATCAGACTGGTACTATGCACTCCGTAGTTTAGTCTAAAGGATGATCCAAATCCCCCAAGAGGATACGCCAACATGGTCGGTGCTGGTTGCCTGAAACTCTGATCTGTTTGTGATTCATCACTCTCACAGACCCGAAGGATGAAGATCCTAGTTTCAGCCAGACTGCCGGGACCGCTACCAGCCGCCAGAACCTCAAGCTCCTGATTCTGGCAAGGTTCCTGGGCGAAAAAAAAAAAGAAAGATCGCTCAGTCCGGGAAGGAAGGACGTCGTCTATTCCTTGCAGCCTTGGCCGAGGGGCTTGTGTCAGGTGGGTGTGACAGGTCGTTTCATCCTCATACTAGGTGCCATCCGTTGGGGATATTATTAGCATAGAACCAGTATTGCCTGAACCACTTCTTCTACGACCTGATGTTGTACAGTATCTGTAATGAAGTTGTACCTTACCGGGATGTTTCAGCTTTCCAGGGGCTGAACCGCCTACCAGGTAAGATAGAAAAGAAAAAGTTCGGAACACAAACAAGAAACCGAGTCTCGCTGATTGGTCGGTTCGTTACAGTCCATGTCTCTCCTTGCAGATGATCATACAGTAATTGTATTATTATCCAATTATCTGAGCATTATCTGAATATTATTTTTGACTAGCCACTTGAGTCTTAGCATCCCACAAATCCCGCTCCTGGGATTTCGTCGGGCAACGGTCAGCAGTTAGTACCTGTTGTTGCTGAAAGGTCTTACTACTTGAGTTAAGTTGCTTGACTGACTGACTCCGCGCTCCAGGTTTTGGCCGTTGAAGTTTGACGGTTGATCCGTCAAACTTCCCAAGGTTTACTTTCTCCATACTTGGCCATACTTAACCCGTTCCTGTTGGGGCCAAAAGAAAGTATAATAAGAGGGAGAGAGAGAGAGAGAGAAAAGAAAAAATACGGTGGATACTCATCTCAGTCGCTGTGGCTGAACATCCCTTGCTGATATCATCCCATCCACTCCTCTGATGTGGTGGTCTGCTTAGCTGGTATCATATTTCATTCCCCTGTCCTCTGCATATTGTCTGTTTATTTATTTATTTATTTATTAATATTTTTTTTTTTAAATTTGTTTTCATTTCTTTCACTTTCTTCTACAATGCAACACCATCCCCTTTAGAACTTCAAGTTGTCCCCTGTGAATGATTTGATTTACATCCTTGCTAGTGGACATGAACCACTCACAATCAATGGATCCGGATTCAAGCAATAATATTCCGGCTGTAACTATGGAGTGCAGTAGTGCGATGAGCGGCGTACGGCGGCGGATCTTCTGCAGATGAAAAGTGGCCGGGGTGTGGAAAGGGACGGAACGCATGTCACCAACACCGCTGCATCCAACACACATCAAGGATCCGTTCGCCGTCGATCCATCGGTATCTGTCGAACCAATACTTCCAGGATAACTCGATGCTATTAATTTCCTCAATTCGCCACTGTTCTCTTTCGGAGTACACATCCCCTACTCCGTGTCCATCTTTGTTAGTTTGCAGATGGTTGGCATTAGTGGGCGATTGACGGGGATGCAGGAACAAATCTCTCCCATTGGATGAGGATCCTCCATCGAACCTCTATAGATCTGGAATTAATCCCAGACGTGCGTAACGACAGACGTACCAGATTGATATCCGAACCAAACTATCACATGATCCCTCGTCCTTTTCTTTTCTTTTCTTTTTTTTTTTCTCTTTTTCTTTTTTTATTCTCTTTGTGGCTGAAATGCGGGAAAAGACACATGGCCAAAAAAGAAAACTCAAACGGAAGTGGAGATACAGTTCCGTAAAATGAGATCCCCACTACGAAAAAGCGTTCATTCCGCGCCGTTTGACTGTTAGCCTGGAAACCTCCTTGACCGAATCACTCACAGACACAGACAACTCCCTCATGCGGAGAGACTAACGCAGGTCTAAGCCCTCGGTTAAGCTGGCTATATGCACGACCGTCTTAAGGGAAATGCGATGAAATACCGATTAGGCAAAAGTAAGATTACTCCAACACGAGAAAAGGCTATTGATGGGCACATGACTCCATCCAAGCCTGTTAATCCTTGTCTTATATTCAAGTCCTGTGTACGATCAATTCATTGAATTGTTATCAGCAACAACCCGTCTGGATACCTTCAGAATGATATCGGCAGCAACCTCGGCGCAAAGGAAATAAAAAAAAAAAAAAAAAACAAGGATCGACCCCAAATGGGTATTTGCCTCCCGGTAGAACAACTGCAGTCCTTCCAGAAGCCTCTGTTTCCATGGTTCACCGCTCATTAGTGAGCTCCATCTCGTCCTTGTTGAGGGATTCGCCGCCTTAGCGCTAACATCGTGTCAATTGAACTAATTAATCAACTAACTGGTTCGGTAGACCATTACTTGGCGGTGGTGGTGGAGTTCTTGTGCTCTTGTTTCACTCAACCCGTGGTCCACCATTCATTTCGGGCTCCCAATATAGTAGGTGACTTTTGGTTTCTTGGGTGCCGCGCCAGGAACGAAAGTGAGTTTTCTTCATGACCATGATGTCATGACGTGATTGTCGTCGGCAACTTGATCAATCGTTGAACTTTGTTCCCTCCTCGCGCCTATGGGGTATACCTCTTAAGTCCGCGGACAGTCCGGGATATGTACTCCTAGTGCCACGGAAAACAGGAGAAACGCGGAGATAAATCGGATGGTTGCCTGGACAAGGTTCTGTTCGGTTCGTCCCTTGGCTGCTTGCAGGATTCGAACAGCCGCCACCGGCACCACCGTCTCCCTATCAATAGGGCAGCCGAATGCAGACAATAATCTGACAAGGCTTTGACACCGCTCGTATCTGCACGGCCGACCTGCAAACGGCGACGTGACTCAAGTGGCCTAAGCCTCAAGAGGACTCGTCCAGTCTAGCCCTATCTCGGCGCCGTGGCGGTGCCTCGGTCGGTCCAGAACCATCAAAAGCAGTCACTATTTGATAGTGAACCATGTCACAGATAAAGTATGCAGAACGTGACCTGACTCCATACCTCAGGGTCAATGGCGCGTCCTATAACCTTTCTGATAGCTCTGGATTGTTCGACAAGGAGCTTGTTTGAGTTCTTAAATGAGGCTAGGATCTTTTGAGGCTCCACTATCACAAAGATCCGTGGTATTTACGATTAATCGGGATTGGCTATATCACGATTCTTATAGCAAGTATACGATGTCCTAGATTTCCATATTCGCTAGAGGCACACTAGTATAGACACAGATAAGCATATCAGCAAATGTCTTGAACAATTCGAATAAAAAACTGGGGCACTATTCAACCCATGACACCAACAACATAAACCGACACTCCTGAAACCAAGCAGGGTACGGGTAGAGTACATCAAGATACTCGGCCGAACCAACCTATACTACAACCAAATATTAAACCCGACAACATATCTGACACGTAAACCAAACCAATTCCCCATGTAAGTCATACATACATACTCCGTACATAAGATACCTACCACTAGTTACTTGCATGATATTTACCTAATACCTGCAACAACCCGGAAGTCTAAATTTGATCTTCAACATTCTGCAGATATGTACAACCCTGCATAGGATATGTGCATGTGGCGTGACCCAGCAACCGGTCCTTCATTTAGGGCTCAGTCTCATGATATGTATTTGCTGTGCAATATGTTATGCACTTATGGGACAATACCAAAGGAATCGAATAAAACCGGAAATCATGCACTATATGCATATCATATATAGCTATGTAGGTACAATGCTGGGCCCATATCCAGTCGCATTGAAAACACGGAACCCAGAAGTTCAGCTGCTGCAGGACATCCCTGTTTTTTTTTTTTTTTTTTTTTCCCATCACGTCTAGT
>NW_022475765.1:4762-9617 GCF_009193585.1 Aspergillus caelatus
GAAAGGTGATTAATTCCAAGAAGAAAAAAGATTTTAATATATTTCCCATGTCCAAGTATGCATGTCAGTTAACTTGGGATTGATATGCGTTACACAGGAAAGAGTACGTATATGAGAAAAGTTGCGAGGGAGAGCGCTGCGCACACCATGCGATATATGCATTCGTCTTAGTCACTTTACCTGATGCTGGGCTTGGGGGTGGTTGAGTTGCACGGCACGGCTGTATATTAAAGGTGACTGATACCATGCGATGGATGCATTCGGCCACGTCGTTCTGTTGTTGTGGAATAGGACACAGGTTACTTATGCTGGGCGTTGGTTTACCAAGTTGTATGTAGAGGTCATACGGTGCCTGGTGACATGACGATTATGTGTCCCCTTCCGGTGGTCATTCGTGTGAGGTGAGACGATTACTGTGTTACCTCTCTCATCGTCTTGGAGGTGGCGGGCTGGCGTTTTGTCTAGATTATGATTACAATGTTGGATGGTCGGAGTTGTCCAGCACCGGTTACTGGAGGGATATGGCGCCTTGTAACCACCGGTTGAATGACTGCTAAGATAAAGGGCTATGTTAAATTGAAGGCCAGTTTCTGTAAAGAATGACATGACATCAGTGCCTGGTCTCTTTTGTAGCTATCGCTCACATAATCGGAGGGGTGATTCGGGAGGTATTCTAGTTAGTTTCTCTGTACATACTCTTGTGCTGTTGGGCTGCTAAATCGTGATTCACATTTCAAGCTAGACCATTCAGAAAGAGCCCGAAGCATTTCCTAAAAAACATTAAACCATAAAAGTCTAGGCCGATCAAAGAACATGAACCAATACCATCCTTCTGTTTCAAGATTTCTTTTCTTTGGTCGCCTTTATAACTATCCTCAACCCTTATAACCTCCAGAGGCACTGCTACGCCTCAAATCATGATGACATTAGGTAAGAAGAGATAATGATAAACGATAAATAATGACGGCGCCGCTCCTCTTTGTATAAAAGGAGCTGAGACCCAGCTTAAAATCTCAATACCTAATACTCTCTCCCCAGGGACTAATAACTTCCTCTCTTGATCCGTTATACTCTTCTTTCGTCTTTCACATCCTAATACCATCTGCCATATACTTTTCAGGGGGCAAATCAACGTGGCTCATCATCATAGTTGCTTTTAGAAGCAACATTTGGCTTACTCATTAGAGTCCAATTTAGCTTGACCTTGGCACTGATTGACTGTGCTACTCCTAGATATGTTCCTCTTCAATTTTAGTCACACATCCTGATCGATATTCTTAAATTGCTGGTACAAACCCCGACTACATGGACTTTGCATTATTTTAATGATCAACTTAATGACCGTACCACCACCGACCAAGAAGCTCACTTAGTTTGGAATATTAATATATCGGTAAGCCCTAGTGAGAACTATGATCAAAATTTCCAAGGAATGAATTCAGTTTAAACCAATACTAATCAACTGTACTTAAGATCTACAACTAAGATATCCAGAAACCAGCCTGAGAGCAGCACGTTAATGAGATATCAAGGTCAAGTGGGGCTTTCGAATGATGAACATTCTCCAGAAACCAAGTTGTATCATATTATGTTAATTAGACCCTGCAGAGTATTGGATTGGTATGAGGATGTGAAATATTTGGGAAGTATATCCAGTTTTAGGGTCATTTACAGACATCGTTCTGTGCTGAAGTATGTGCGTCTGCGAAACCCAATAAAAAGTATTGTAGATCAATATGGAGACCAGGTGGGTTCTGGAAATTGTGTGGTGTATGGCCCGAGAGGACCGGTGGTGGATGTGGTTGAAGGTTTGAGGGAATTTGTAGATGGTATATATCGCTAGGAATGATCCACGTTCCATTTGAAAGCGCACCGTGTATAAAGAAGATCCCGCAGGAGAACAGACAGCACGAGAGATGTCACTTTCGTACCGTATATGAAGACTAACAGGAATGGGCTAACCATGAGTTATACGATTGATAACAAGGAACACGGAGGGTGAGAGTGGACGTTAGACCCCCTAGGTGCTTGGATAGATGGGGCTATTTAGAAATTTGCATAACGCGATGTAGTAAGATCTCGAAGTAGACTGGTACTGGCAATTTCTATAGATGGCATGAAGCGATTGTGCAGATGCTCATGGTCTTATGGATTTGAAAGGTAGTATTTATAGCAAGGGTGAGTCTGAACATACCTGAGGTTCGCCATGCAACGGTTTATAGCGCAGCAGATCAAATATGTCAATTAGTGAGGCATTTAGCATGTTTAAAGTATTTTATATATAAATCTGAAAAACAAGATGTGGAACTTTAAGCCAGAGAGCAAGGAATCTGAACAAATTTCGAATATAGGACCTCACAGGTGCTTAAATAAACAAATTTACTCAGAAGTGCACAGAATCTACATAGGGCTTCCTGGAACAAATCAATAGTGGTGGTATCACGAGATTCGTTCATACTAGTGATGTTCACTGAAAGGAGTACCCACTACTCTTGTGAATAATACATACACACACACACACACACACATGTTGCATATCCCGTATTAAACAAAGAATAAACTATTTCCAGGCCGCACGTTTTGCTACCACAACATTTCCCTTGTGGCTGTATGTTGACCTTGACGGCTAATTATTATAACGTGCATGTTCTAAAGACTGTTAGTAGATCTTTGGGGTTTCTGTACAGACTTATCCAAGGTAGCTACGTAGTTTAAGAGACTGGTCAATTTAAGAGGGAGTCTTTCAAAAGCATCATGTACACGCGATTTCTGCTTCAGCGTTTTCCTTGTCGTGCCTGTGTAAAGAACTACCACTCTTCATGTGTGGCTGAGCATATCATATCCATCTTCCATGTGGTAGAAAAGATAAACAAGATCGACTTGATCTCTGCTGAAGTAATGGAGTGGTGAACAAACAGTCGCTGCTATCAATTCCAATGATGTGTGTCATATGGGCTGCTCTCAGTTGGCTGCCGTGCTAAAGAGCAATATTTCCCTGGCTTGGTTCCGAGAAAGTTTGCTGCCGAGAGATTCCTACCCAACATCGTAGTAATTCGCCTTCATCAGATGTTCACAATCTGTCAAAGGAAAATGAACGGGAAGCAGCCCTTGTTTTCCAAATCCGCTCATATTCGTTCCATGCTGTAATATTTGGCTTTGGCACTGGCTTCGCTTTCCTTAGCGAATCCTGCGCTGGAGCTGGGCTGCCGCTTCACAGAGTTTCGGGGCCTGGCATGGTTGCAGATGTATAATACCTCCTGTTTCGTCTGGCGAAAATGTCTAGATCAACTAACATCTTGCTCTTCATCCACATCCCCCTGGGCTTGAGTGGACATCCACTCCTCCATTAGAGCCTGGCGCGTAGACTCCGAAGATCCCGTGCTTACTCTAATTTTGTCCCCTTTGCGAGTAACGAGTAAGCATAGCATCCACCCGTAGATGTTGAACCCCTCATAGTTCGTCCTGAAACGCAACTTCTTATCATCCGGTTCCTCATCCTTCCGACGTTTCGAGGCGCGTGGATTAACTGTGGTGTCAACTGCTCCATCTACATCTCGTTGGCGTTTACCCTTCTTATCGTTCTCCGCAGTGGCTTGAGGGATATCGCGTAGATCGATATCAGATTCGCTATCGCTCTCGACTAAGATTCCAGCATCGGCAGTTCCGCTTGAACCTTCCGTAGGTCGGGGTGGATTTCCTACTCCTTCTTTTCTACTCGATGCGTTATCGGGTTCGTCGAACTCCTTGTGTCGCGTGAGGAGTGAGTGACGTGTTCGGGATTCGCGGAGGAATAACGAAACCTCAAAGTCATCTACATCAATTGCATGGTTAGCCAACGGCATATTCTCCGGAGTCCACGGTGGTTTTAGCATAGGGATAGTTACCTTCAGCTATCACATCTTTCACTGGTTTCCCTTTCTTCCGAGCAAAGAGCCTTTCGTTCTCCTCGCGTAGTTTAGGTAAAACTAGAGGGCGAATGGCAGCGAATATCCGGGGAAGGACGGGCTCCCGGCTGTCGAGGAGCCATCGCGTGTCCGATGGGTTTTCTAGGTAGATCCGGCATTCGAGGATAGTATACTTGCTGATCCTGAGGTATCGGCGAATAGGAGCCATACTGAGATGCGAGTATTTTCAGAACCGTGCGCGTTGGAGCTCGCAGCTGAAATTGTGAGCATAAACAAAGGACCTAAAGGGGTTGACAACCTATTTGAGTAAAACTTCAAATGAAGGGTAAAATAACGATGGATTGACTGGGATGACATAACGGTTAACCTCCACATGATCGGAAGGTTTCTGCCAAGCTTTTTAATTCGGTCGTGAAAATGATAAATATTTACTCGTACCGTTCAAGGGTTACTACCCAGTATGCGCTGGGTATTATTCCGATTATGTTATTGTATCTAGATCTATTCGAGGTATTTACATACTACATTTACAATCTCTAGTATACCTAGCCGCTCAAGAGAAGTCGTTATTGCTACCTACTAGGCACTCGCGAATGTGATTCAACTTTGGATGTTCTGAATCATTGGGAAAGTCATATCCGGGGTTATGCTCTGCAAAACCAGTGGTGAATATTTAGGTAGAACAGGAGTATCTAGCCTTGTGGGTGGATATCCTTGGTTGACAGATCTATAATAATGGTTCGCGGTTTACGCGACACGGTAAAAAACATCAGCCAATTCATCATCAAGGGAAAGCAATCTGCGTACTCCGTACTCGGCGGTAGACTGGACTGACTTGGTAGGCATTAGTAAGTACGTAGTATTCCGACTAGCCGTCTCTTAGGTCAGCAGACCCACCCGCCATTCGGCGTGTTGGTCTGCCTCACCTCAACGCAAATTCCCACTTCAAC
>NW_022475766.1:0-9485 GCF_009193585.1 Aspergillus caelatus
TAGGATATAGGCCTCTCTCAGAGAGTTTATTAATATAACTTATAAGAGTTTTGGCTTGCTGGCTGTTGAGTAATCGCTGGTTTTCATATTAATTCTCTTTTGAATGCATAACACCCCGGTGGCACCTTGAGAGTGTTGTACAATCAACACCGAATCTTTTGGCTACTTCCGCATATTTAAATAATTCTCCTGGATCTAGGGATTTTAAAAAAGCAAGCGCCTCATCAATTGAACCCATATTGACGGAGTTGTGATGGTTTGAAGTTGAAGTCAAAAAGTCGGTATATATAGAAATCCGTGCGGCAGGTGGGGACGTGCGTCAGGTGATCAAGTACGGTAGTAGATCTCAGTTAGAATGCAAATATTCTTAGGGACTTAATTTGAGCAGTAGGGATATCCTACTGCAGGATATATATGCACGATTGGCTTCGGTGAAACGATAGGTAGTTATGGCTAAGGGATGTGCATATTTTGCGAACAGCCGTGAATAACCATGGTCTCCGCGTCACCATATTTTGGGAAGAGAGCTCGTGACACAGGACGAATTAGTAATAATATCGATTGGTATCCGATCCCGGCGGTAGCCTGGTCTATGCGCGCGGAGATATACCCTGATTACCGAGTATTACAGCTCAGGCGGGGTGATTATGCGGATGCAATCGCATTCAATCTGTATTGTGATACCACACATTACCATACTTATCTGTCCATCCCCGCGCCCTGCAGATGATCCAAGGCGCGTTAAGCATTTGCCGGAGCCATTCAGATGCTTGGATCTCTTCATCGATTAGATAACAGAAACCCAACAAAGGGCAATAATGCGGAAATGATATAGCTAAAATTAGGGCTGGACAATTCAAAAGGATTTTGGCGTTATCGCTATCCCTCAATGGCGTCAGTAAACCAGCGTGAGCGGAAACCGGTCCGCTCGGCGTTCCAAGCGGAGACGAAAAAAGGCGCTTATCGGTGTGTGACCTTTATCTTTCTTTCTCTGATTCATACCTACTTGTACTCCCGCTTTTCCCTACAATTGTTGTCTTTCCAGTGGGAGATTCAGATTGTTGTTCGATTCAGACTTCTACAAAAGTGATTTTGTACGGCAGTCAGCTTATTAGAAGTAGCTTTTATCATACTGAATCCACTCAATCGCAAACAATAGAGAAAATGAGCCCCCCCGCCGCTTTGGATAATGCGACTGGCTCCCCCGCAGCCCCTCTGACCGTGGAGGGTATTCCTGCCCTGAGGGCCAACAGTGCCCCAATTCCCAAGGGTGTTGCACCTGCGACGAGTAGTGATATGTTCAAGAGCCCGGTAAGATCCTATGTGCTAGAATTGGTCAGGCTTGCTTTATGGTTATGTGCTAATTGGAATACCATATTGCAATAGGCATGTTATACGAAGCCCAAGGCCAAACGCTGGGATCGTAAGTCTCTCGACTATAACCTTCTGCTTCTGAATCGATACTATTCTCGACCACAACACAGCGACTAATCGACTCTAGACATTCTCTCCACCGAAGCTAAATCCCGGAAGGTTTGTGTGGTGGTATTGCTCAAGCAAGTTGGAGTGAAAGACTAATGGGCTTTATGTGCTAGGTATCTACATTGAAAGGTGCCGCGAAATACTTGAAGAACCCAGGTAACTCCATTGCTCTTACAGGCCATACTCGTCTCTGAAGTTTGTTTCTTTAGGCCTCATTTCTCTGGGTGGTGGACTGCCCTCTCCTGAATACTTTCCTTTTGAGGAGCTCGATATCAAGGTTCCTACTCCACCAGGATTTACGCCTGAAGCTACTCGCGAGTCTGGAACGGTTGCACACGCCGGCAAGAGTGATATTCGGGAAGGCAAGAGTCTATATGGTTAGTCGGCTCCCAGCCATTGTTCGCATCCGATCTTGGAATTAACATGACGAAGATCTTGAGGTTGCTCTTAATTATGGCCAAGCTACGGGTGCTCCCCAACTGCTGAGATACGTCACAGAGCACACAGAGGTACGCTGGGCGATCTGAAGGACCAGAACGACGCTAATAGAACCAGCTCATTCACAACCCCCCTTATTCGGACTGGCAATGTTGTCTGAACTGTGGTAGCACCTTCGGATGGGATGTCGCACTCAGACTCTTTTGCGAACGGGGCGATTATATCATGATGGAAGAATATACCTTCTCTAGCGCACAGGAAACTGCCCTCCCTCAGGGCTTGAAGGTGGCAGCTATCAAAATGGATGAAGAGGGCCTTTTGCCCGAGTCCCTTGACGAGGTCCTGAGCAACTGGGATGAAAGCGTTCGGGGTGCTCGCAAGCCCTTTGTTCTTTACACTATCCCTACAGGACAGAACCCTACGGGCGCTACTCAACAGGCGGAGAGACGCAAGGCAGTCTACAAGGTTGCCCAGAAGCACGACGTTTATATTGTGGAGGACGAACCCTATTACTTCTTGCAGATGCAGCCATACGCTGGAGCTGATGGTGAGCCCGTTCCACCGCCCGCCAACCACGAAGAATTCATCAAGTCTCTTATCCCTTCCTACCTGAGCCTTGACACGGATGGTCGTGTGCTTCGGCTGGAATCGTTCTCTAAGGTTCTTGCTCCTGGTTCCCGGGTTGGCTGGGCTGTTGGATCCGAGCAAATCATCGAACGCTTCACCAGGACGTGCGAGACCAGTTCTCAGAACCCAAGCGGTATCTCGCAGCTTGTGCTTTACAAGCTGTTGGAGGAGCAATGGGGCCACGCTGGATACCTAGACTGGCTGATCAACCTTCGTATGTCATACACGGCTCGCAGAGACTCCATGATACATGCGTGCGAGAAGTATCTCCCCCGAGAACTCGCCCATTGGAACCCCCCTGCAGCAGGGATGTTTGTAAGTTCAGAGCTTTCCTGAATCCTTCATTCCTCACGACCAAGGCACTGACAAGAAACAGCATTGGATCAAAGTCGACTGGCGAAAACACCCTGGACTTTCCTCGGGCAAGACACGTGAAGAAATCGAGGAGGAAGTTTTCCAGGCCGCAGTTAACAACGGTGTTCTGATCTCTCGTGGCAGCTGGTTCAAAGCTCAAGGCGTGAACGAGGAAGATTTGTTCTTCCGCGCTACATTTGCTGCCGCTAGCTCCGATGCTATTGCTGAAGCAATTTCCCGCTTTGGTACCACTTTGAGGCAACAGTTTGGTCTCAACTGAGCTGGCAATTTAGAACACGCAAATTACTTTATAATGGGAAATGCTTAGATAAAATGTAAATAATTGACACGTAAAACAGGTTCACATTTATACGAGCTGTCCAACAAATTAAATGTGACTGTAGCTGGAAGCATTAGTTCACATGTCTGTGGACATATATTTGTTGAGAGCGATACAGTGGACCATGGTGTGAACAAAAACACTGGGCAAACACTGCCTTCACGGCAAAAATAATATTCCGCGTGGATCAACAGTAACGTGACATGTTTGGAACTTTAATGGGACGTTTCTTGTCCTTCTTCAGTGGAAACCCAACAATAACCAATATTTTCTGATAATCGAGGACCTTGTTCAGCCATAATGTTTCATTTTTGTTCATTTAGAGCTTATGGTGTGATTTTCACGATATTCTGATCTTCTTCCTTTCCTCCTTACACCTTCTATTTAAACACACATTGATTAAATAGCAGATCGTGAAATTCTATAGTAATTAGACTTGGATATACCCATGATCAGTTGTGTGGTAAGTCTATTGAAAGTTTCGAAAGTTTTCGGGGAACACTTTTCTGCAATATTTTCCATTGTATACCCCGTAAGTGGTGTACCTATAAATGCTGTTTCCCCCCTTGATCCTTACGGCATGGGGATGAGTTTCAATGCCAGATAGATGTTCGATTCACAACGTGGATAATGAGGAACTCTTTCTCTATCTACTTCAATACAATGATTTTACACTTGCTTTTACTAGCTTTAGTTCTATTGCCTGCGTCAATATAGATACTGCAACTAATTCCACGTTCGCATGCTAATACTAGGGATATTAGTTATTGAATGCTGCCTGGTACTACAATAGACCGGGGTCGATTCTTGTTGGCTGGTCACGTACAGACGTTCTTTCATTGTGGTGAGCTATCGGTCGAATAAATCCTTCTAGCGTAACAGCGATTGGCCAGAATCGCCTACCCTTGTTCCTGATTTGGACCTCACTGCAATGTATACCAACAGTGACTGAGGGTGAATTACAGTGACAACCGGCCACCTTTCAGTCCGGTGATCGGCCAATTGATTGATTTCACGCTAACGTTAGCGCCCGCTCTTAGCGCGGCTGGGATTATCTTCGCTTCCAGTGCCAATCTTGCAATAAAAGCATCGACACCTTGATTCCATTGCTACCAACTCCAGGCCTCCCAGCCCGCGTAGCAGGAACATCGCCAGAGCTAATCCATTGTGGAAGGTGCTGGTATATTGTGAAGTGTCGCTAGTACCGATAGAACAAGTAGAGCTGTTCCAAGACTCCCTTGTTCGGGATCCTCCGTCGTTGATGTATTAGAGCAAACGCTGCGTGGCATTGAACTCCAGATCATCTCATAGCAATCTTTCTACACCTAAGAAAGACGTTGTATTTCGATAGAAGCGCAGGTCAGTATGCAGACTCTTCGTTCCTTTCCCCCTCCTCGTGGCTGTTCTGTTGTTGTTTTCCATCCCTGTTGTTTCCCCTCCTTCCTATTTCTTCCACCCGCCATACATGATAAGCCTGGAAGATCAGACGTGTATTCCTTCGTCCACGTCTTTGTTTACCTCCCCGCGATATCGTCATTCCCTGGAAGTCTTCAAGGATGGGTGGCTCAAAGGTCGCGGAGAACCGAAGATGCGTCTGCCGGTTTGGCTTTCTTCTGACCATGTGGCCTGTCGTACGCTGACTTTTACCTCAATGCAGAGCTAGGGCCTACCCGGAAGGCTCAGCGCGCTTTGGCTTTGGGGTCTCATCTGAACTTAAGCAGAGAGCACTGCACAACGAGAGGCTCGGACAGTCGTTAGATAAGACATTACGTGCACCTGGTAGCAGACTTGCGCCAAAAGAAGCCTGTCATTGTGATCGGACTCGTTGTATTTGCTCAAACGCGCCTCGTGACCCTTTCAACACTAGTTCTTCGAGGCACCTCCACTCGCCTATTGTAAAACCATTCAAGAGCGCATCGAGGAAGGCCAGTAAGTCGATAGGCTCTCTTAGTCTCACTTCGGCTATCAAAAGTCTTTTCGGCCACGGGAGAAAAAAGTCCGATTTGAAAGATCAAGGCGACTTCTGGGAAAGGTATTGCCAATCCTACAGTGAAAGGCCACCCTATCATACGCGACAATTCTCAAACCCACTTTCTCCAGCGCGCCTCAGGAAGCGGAAACCGCGCTCAACTAGCGACCCTTTACAGAGAAGGACAGACAGCGCTGGGCAGAAGTGGTACTCCCGGCCCGGAGAAAGTGAATTTCCCACCTCACAGTCGTCGCAGTATTCACCCTACCACCAAGCTTCCTACCCCGCCGACTATTTCTCACTCTCCCCACACGACGAGCCTTTTGACGAAACAGCTCCGATCCAGAAGCTAAATTCTCGGGGCCTGGCCGAAGAGCAAGCAGTCAAAAGCCAGGACTCGTTACTTCCCCCAACACCGGAGCCCTTGAGATATTGCGAACTGCGTGAAAACAAGACAGTCTTCCCCAAGCCCCCAATCTCCACCATGGATCCTCCTCGCGGCTCTAAGTTCCTGGACCCGACGTCCGCCATGGCCGCTATTACGAAGCACAAAGCAGAAGCTATCAAGCTTGCGCGTGAGCAGGGCGTCGCGGTCCAGGAGATGTGTCGCAGAGCGAAAACTGATACTCCACCGTACGAATTCGAGGAGCTGATTGGCAAAGGTGCTTATGGTCGCGTGTACAAAGGCCATCAACTGCCCTCGCGCAAAGTCGTTGCTATTAAAGTTATGGATATTGATTCGTTGGACTACAAAAGTGTCCGGGATTTCCGAGACGAATCTATAAAGGACTTTATTCATGAGACGAAGGTTATGAAGCAGGTTAAAGATTCCGGAGCAAAGAACATCAACGAAATAATCGAAGCTATCTCTATTCACTCGCAGCTGTGGTTGGTCTGTGAGTACTGCCCCGGTGGAAGCGTCAGGACATTGGTAAGTCTGCACTTCCTTGCCTACCATATAGCCCATCGTGCTTTTTGTTTGATTATATACTGTCCAGAGGGCCAAAACTTGCTTATCACTCCAAATACTGATAATACCAGATGAGAGCTACGGGTGATCAACTAGATGAAAAATTTCTCATCCCTGTAGCCCGTGAGCTTGCTGCTGGCTTACGT
This sequence comes from Aspergillus caelatus, assembly GCF_009193585.1. NCBI lineage: Eukaryota > Fungi > Ascomycota > Eurotiomycetes > Eurotiales > Aspergillaceae > Aspergillus > Aspergillus caelatus. The sequence goes on from NW_022475766.1 coordinate 6,327, forward strand.
GCTATCCACGATGCTGGCATCATTCACCGAGATATAAAAGGTAGGGCCAATATATGAACAATACCAAAGCCTACGGACGCTAATATTCCCACGAAGCGGCCAATATCCTGATTCACGAGGAGGGACGACTGCAAATCTGCGACTTCGGTGTGGCTGGAGTGCTACAATCACAGTTGGACAAACGGTCGACCTGGATTGGAACACCCCACTGGATGCCACCCGAGATGTTCTCCATGCGCGGCGAAGCGCACAAATATGGTAGTGAGGTTAGATCTCCTGGTCTCTGATGTAGCATGACATACTAACCAGGATAGATCGATGTATGGGCTTATGGCTGTACGCTATTCGAAATCGCAACGGGAAACCCCCCGAATTCGAATTTGCGAGAGCGAATGCAGATAGGAAGGCAACTCAGCCGCGTTGCTCCCAAGTTGGAAAATTCAAAGTACAGTGTTGGGCTTAAAGATATTGTCTCTTACGTGTTGGAATCAAACCCGTCTAGTCGACCAACAATGGCAGACGTACAATCGCATGCGTACATTGCAGATACTGAGGAGGCCTATCCCACATCATCTCTGAGTGAGCTAGTGCGAATCTATTATCAGTGGTCGCAGCGGGGAGGACAACGGATCTCCTTATTCCACCCCGGAGGCGCAGCGGCTGCGGAGATGCCAGGCACAACTATGGACTCAGATAGCGACTGGAATTTTAGTACCACAGACGGGTTTGAACGAAGATTCTCCGTCATTGACCTTGACCAGATAGCTGCATCTTTGGCAGAGATGGAGGACGAAATTAGCACCACTAATATGCAGCCTGCAAGAGAATCATTCGATGAACCGGCTGAGCGGGCAATGACCAAGGACGACCAAGCGAACTTCGATGAGCGCGTCCGACGAGGCGCCGAAGCTATGGAGGGACTTTTCAATGAAGAGAAACCAAGCTATACGTACGAGACAAAGAATGATTTTGTCCCAATTGAGGAAAAGCAGCCGGTTTCGGACCTACCTCTTCGCACCGAAACCGATCGCTCTTCTGTCACCTCAACATTTATCGATATTGACATTGGCTCATTTGATTCCTCGCACTATGCAGCTGGAGCTTCATCAGCGCAACCTTTTCAACTTGCAGATGCAGACACCATCAAGGCGAACAGATCTAGTGGTCGTCAAGTCCGGAATTCTAGTGATAGTCGTTCCCGCTCATCAAGCAGTGATGTCAGCAACCGGGAAACTCAAGACCTGACTTACCAGCCTCAGAGTGGCCCGCGACCCCCAACAATGGATTGGAAGTTCCCGGTTTTCATGCAGCCCCCAGAGGAGGAGGAGTCCCAAACGGACACCCCGCAGGAACCGGCACCCGTGGAGCCTGAACCCACAGCAAGGCGCGCAACGATGGACTGGACCTTTCCTGTCATGACGGCGGCTGCAGGTGAGGACCAGGATGGCGACGAGAATGATGTCGATAATAGTCGCTATGATACTTTAAGGGCACCAGTTCTAGATCTTGAGCCTGCGGCGCCGATTCGACCTACTAGTATTGGGGAACCTGGTGATTCTCGGCCGTCCACGTCGGCGTCTACTCATTCTCGTGCTAGTGTGTCGATAAGCTCGGATACTGATTATGACCCGTTCCGACTCGACCGGCCTTCCACTCCACCGGGCGGCATCCCACAGCAGCGGCAAATGCTGGAGAATGACTACCCAGAACTTCTAGCCTCTGCTGATGACAGGGATGATGATCAGTCATCTGTATTAGATGGACCTGGACCGGATGAGGAGGAGAGCCACCCCATTTGGCAAGATAATTCCGACGTATCAGATCCGGCTCTGCAGTCCGAGCCTTTCCCGCCTGCCATCCCAACAAAGGAACTAGAGCCCAACCCTCCGTTTACCAGAAGGGATGACTCTCCATCATCCGAGCCATTACCTACAGCTCGACGCGCTCCACCTACAGGTGCACTCGATGAAATGGAGCCTATTCTATTTCCTGATCTTGTGCCTCCTCGACTTGAAGTGATGCATGAAGGGGCAGATGAGAGTGATGTGACAGCTGAGATGGATCGACTGCTAGGTGATTTGTTGAGTGCGCTCTCGGCCACGGGGGAAGCGCTATCGCGCACCAGATTCGGACCAGAAGTCACGAATGGAAAGAGCTCGACGCCTGAGATTCCTGAGTAGTTCTTGGCCTTGGGTCGGCCGTTATTCTTTCTAGCGGGTGGATGCTCTCTTGACAGACATGGAGATCTACGACTTACGACTTGATATTTTGATTTTGCACAATGGGCCTTTCTTAATGTCGCAATTGCCTACAATAGTAGCTTGCGTTGGGTTCAGTCTGGAGCCCTGTAAATTATCTATATCTCGGTGGCTATCTTATTCGGATTCGTCTAGGGTAGTCTGATCACAACAGACTGTTGGCCAGAGATAAAAACGACAAACACCAAAGATACGTCAGAAATAGGAAGGAGATAGTAATCAATTAAACAAATTAATGGGTCAGTATAGTCGTCGCATCGCATTAAGATTTCGAGACACCAGTCATCATACAGTCTCCTCTCCCTCGAAACCCGTAATCCTAAACTCAGCAGATAGCCCCAAGTGATCCGTAATCCACATTTCCTCCCCTTCCTCATCATCACTCTCTCCATCACTCACTTTTGGATACTCGATCCAAACCACTTCCCCAGCTCCAATCCTCTCCAACCTCTCCACCTCCAACCCACCACAAAACAAAATCTTATCCATACGAGAACATCCAAACTTCTCCCTCAACCAGTCGGGAATCTGCTGACCCCACGTGAAGCTCTCCTCCGTGCCATCCTTCCCGCCAAGAACCAGAAATGCATCATGGAGCCCACACTCATTTGGCGCGGTGAGATCTTCAGGCGCAAAGGCGTTGAGATCGCCGGCTAATATTGCCGCGTGCGGAGTGGGTAAGTCCGTCTCCCCAGGTCCAGAGCCATGCATGAACTTCGAAGCGAGATGAAGTTGTTTGGGTCTGATTGGAGGGTTAGAAAGGAGACTTTCAAGGTGGGTGTTGCAGAGACGAAGGGTTTCTGCATTCTGTCTTAGCATATTTCTAAAAAAGACTCCCGAAGCACAAGGCCGCTTCAAAAAAGAATGTAAGGAAGACAATAAGAGAGAGAGAGCCAAAAAA
>NW_022475767.1:0-7479 GCF_009193585.1 Aspergillus caelatus
CTGCTGCTTATCTGCTCCAGGTTTATAGGCATATCTAAGAACCTAGGGCCCCCGCGATATATCGGTGTTGGTGATGGTGGTGATGGTGGTGGTGGCACGCCGTTTAGGGGTGCCCACCTCGACGCGCTCGGTAGACCACCACTATGGGGGTTTGGGACCTCCATAGCGGTTCCTGGGGCCTCAGGGGGCCTTTCTCGATCGATTGACGCGTTAAAATGACGTGTTTAGATTGAGTGTTGATTTTGATGTTCCCCATCGATATTCCCGCAACCCTATATTAGTATAGCGCAAAGGCTACGTGAAGGCAGTTTGTTAAAAGCACTACAGTATCACTGGCTATCTCTGAGCCATAAACAACTTTGGTTCTGCTGTAGTATCTGCTTAGACAGCCACACTATGTCTATTAATCCTTGTGTGAAATTTATTTACAATACTCACCGCCAGTGACAGGATAAAAGTCTGATAAATGAGGCAATGCTGACCAGAAGCTAAACCAAGACCGCCGATCCTAGGGTGTAGGCCATTCGAGAAAATTTAGATGCTGCTATGAATTATGATGATCAGCTTGTTAAAATATGGTTCGCTAGACAATATTTAGGGCGATTAAACACATCTCAACTAGACTAAGAGTAATCCTTTACTAGGTACGAAAGATATATTTGCTACCTAACAGAGCGTATTGGTCCACTCCCACTCTTTAATATTAGAGTGGGGCATTGACTAAGGCACGGGCCAGTTTACATACAGTGTTGCCAATATAATAATCTATTTAAAACAGTAAAGACCCTTCTTACCGTGTTAGCCTTTTTCTAACTACTAGTCCCTCTTTATTTCTTAACCTATCATTGCCAAGACAAGAGCCAATCCAGGACAGTTGGCGAAACCTTGTTCGGGCAGATTATGATGGACATTCTGATGTTGAATAAGGTGCTTTCAAGCGTTATATGGGGTTTTGAAACCGCCGACCACCAGGCTCCTTAGATATTCTTATTCTAGGGCCACCAACTGCGGTACTAGCTAGGAAATTCGAGTTTAATTTTGAATCAAAGGTGCTGTGCGGAGTATTGTGTAGGCCCGGGAAAATAATCATGGCTGTATCTCTCGTTGTTAAGGATATAGCACTACGATTCGCAGCCCTATACTATTGATAGATTTTGTATCGAAAATTTTGTATATCAGTGGCGGTTCCGAACACCCACCGCCTTCCGCCGGTGGGTGTTCGGCAGCCTAAAGGAATTTTCAGCGTAAAGGAAGATAATCAATTTTCTATCTTTTTGAAGCTATACAAACCATAAAAAATGCCTAAAACGTCTAAAATTTCAGATTCACGTATAGATGAAGCTATTGAAGCTGTCTATCTTGAAAAAAAGCCTAATATTGCAAAAATCGTGCGAGAATTCGGGATCCTATATCGCACACTCCATGGCTGTATTCATGAAAGAAGAAAGCCTCGTACAGCTCGAAATACACCAAATAAAGCGCTAAATGAGTATCAAGAGACTGCCTTAAAGCAATGGATTGTTAAAATGCGTGATATTTATCTCCCGGTGACTATATCATTGCTTTTAGAGTGGGTAAACCTTACTGTACAGCGCGATAATTCTACACAGAGTGTCAGTCGATTATAGGTATATTGTTTTTCCAAAAGACTTCCTCCTGATCTTAAATTAAGCCCTGTGATTCAAAGGCCAAAGGAGAAGAAGCGTCTAGATACAGAGGATGTCGGACAGCTTTAATCCTAGTATATTCAGCTTATTAACTTGTTTAAAGATGTTCCTGCTCGTCTTGTGTATAACTTTGATAAATGCGGCTTTCAACCAGGTAGTGGAAAGCCTCAAAAAGTGTTTGATACAAAGAGAAGAGTTTCTAATTTTCCTAAAACTGAGTATGCAGAGAATATTACTGCGCTTGAGTGTATTGCTGCAGATGGCTGGATTATAACTCCGCTCTTTATCTTTAAAGGGAAGAAATTTATAGAGGTCTGGTACGATGAAGCAATTCCCGATTATTATACTGCAGTCACCGATAAAGGCTATATAAACGATGAAATCGCGCTTGATTGGTTTCAAAGATTCCATGAGGAGACTAAAGATCGTACAAGAAAGGGAGAAAAATGTATATTTCTCTTCGACGGCTATACAGCTCATAAAACAGTTGAATTTCTTTAACTCTGTGAGATATATAAGATTCTTCCCTTTTGTTTTTGATCTTATACAACACATCGCTGTTAACTGCTTGATGGAAAGCCCTTTCTTATATATAAAACACACTTTCGCAGTACAAATAATTATATTGTACAGTGGTGTGGAGTCCCGGGAGATAAAGCAAATTTTCTACGTGATATTGTTGCTGTACGTGAGAAGACTTTTACTCCGCGCCTTATTTGCAACTCTTTTAAAGAACGCGGTATCTTTCCTCCAGATGGATCTTCAATTATTGAAGATATTCAGAAGACTTTACTATTTTTACCAGAGATCTCTGTATCTGATTTACACGTGTACAGAGAGACTACGTCGCCTCCAAATCCTCAGTCTTTAAGTATTGAGAATATACCTTCAAAAAGTACTCAGCAAGTTGAAAAGAATCAGAAAAAGCTATTTAAACTTCTAAATAATAATATACCAAATAATCCTTGTATTGAGTACTATTTTGACCGCTTATTTTATCAACAAAAGCTTCAATTTAAACAGCTTGCTATTATAAATTTAACTTTTATATAAATTGAGGCTACACAGGTATCCCGAAGCCGTAAAAAGTCTAAGTGAGAGATTCAACGCCTTGGAGATAGTAGTATACTGCGTGTAAAGGATACGAATCGGTCTATTGCAGACAGGAAGGCCAAAGATAATGAAAAAAATAAGAAAGCAGCGGATAAGGCGTATTTCAAAGCGTACGGCCACCTCCCGCCAGTGCCTTATATAGAAAATGAAACTACAGCTTCAGATACAGGATTGGCAGAGGAATCGGGTGATCAGCTTTATTTTATTGATTCTACAGGTGTTTAGTGGTGATAATATAAATTGCTTTATTTTCTTCCTTTACGCTGAAAATTCCTTTAGGCTGCCGAACACCCACCGGCGGAAGGCGGTGGGTGTTCGGAACCGCCACTGATACTGCCTAAATCGTTATCTGGCGGCCTAGCCTCGGGCAGTTTCTGAGCAGCGTGCTTTCCTACCTCGGTGCGCTGTGCGGAATTCCGGTCTCCCGAACCCGCTGCTCAAAGCGGCGAATTTCAATGAGTTGTGATCGGCTTCGACACAGTGTCCATAAGTAGTTAATACCATTAGATACATTAAGGGAGAGAGCGAGTACAGTGTCCTGTTTAAACTTAACCATAGAGAGCGTGAATATTTTGTTCTGTGACAGTCTATTTGGTTAGTTGCTCACATACGTGTCAAACAGCGAATTTTCCTCTTTCAATAGATCTAATATCCTCAGAGACAAAGACCTCTACCGCTTTAAGACGTAGATTTTAACAGGCCAGAGCCCGATGTTGATCACGTGTGTCATGTAAAGCCCTCTTAATATCGCGAATGCAGGAGTACTACCATGGCCCTTACTGGCAATCTGAATGGCCCCTATTACATAACTAATCCTGGCAGATGTATAGTATTTCCTTTCACCGGGAATCCACCTTGTGCTGCTCCGATATTTACCGCTATCCAGGTCTAGAATAGAGTTGGCCGGTCACAGTAAAGTGAAGATTCAGATAGGCGAGGAATAATATATACTAAATAACTTGAGCAGATATTCCAGTCGAAGATAGAACAGACTGCCCTGGGACCCAGCCTGTATAGAATCTCAATACATTTTGTGATAGTTACAAATATGCGCCTTCCAAACTAGGGGTAATTATTGTTAGTTCAAACTCCCTCACCTTATATAAATTTAGGCTTTAATATACTGCTAGCCCGGACTACGCTTTTTAAGCACAACACTAACTGCCAAAATTCCGTTACTGGGAGTTATGGCAGCAATCCTGATTGACTTTGCGTTGCAAATACATAATTTAATATTTTTAAACTGAGAAATGGGGGTATTTCTTACATATAAAGACTTGGCGGTTGAAATAATAGACCTCGATCTATACTAAGTGTAGCAACATAAGTACTATCAGTAGAGGAATTCGAGGATTATCTATATATCAAATATTGAAAGCCTCCCCTTCAGTGTAGCTGACTGCTGAATAGTGCAGAATGTGATACTTGTAACTCTGCTTTTTACAAGTCATAGATATATTCTAAGCAATCTAGCCGCATATAATGGACCACAGTGGAGAAAGTAAGAATCCTTCTATATACAAATAAGCTTCGAGTAAGCTGAAGGGTGGAGTCGATTGAACAATCACCCCTCTTTCTGTCTATAGGTGCTGATTTTTTTAAAAGATCAATTGGTTCTTCGGCTGCCGATAAGCCCCACATTAGACCCAACATCTGGGATCGTCACCACAAAAATAAGTTTTACTGATTAAGACGATAATCAATGATTATTATTTTTGGTGGATCAGCTGAACTTCACTATATAACTAAAAGCTTTGGCTGAGGACTATCTATTTATTTTTCGATATTATAGTCAAGTAGTAAGTATAACAACCTGAGAAAGTAATTTCAACAGCGGTACGTTGCTTATGTAGCTTCTATAAGTACCGCGCACTAGCACTACAATCCGAAGAAGGAAGGAGGCCACTGCAGCATCAATGACAGCAAGGATAAGAGGGATAACTGCATAGCTGAATGGTAGGCTTCGATCGACACAGTCACCCACCTCCTTAGTTATCTAAAAGCGGTGTGATCACCTAGTATAGTTCAGCTGAGCCATCAAAATAATAACCCCGCTTCAGCCGCAGGATTGCCATGTCTTCCAGTTGCTATGAACATGTCTGGTAAGACTTCTATTTAAGAGCCAATCAGAATAAGATAAATATAGAACCGCTTGGTCCAAATATTTGATAACAGTTTCAAATAATGTGTCCTGAGTCTATAATGCTTTGTCCCTGTTGGATCCTGCCAACAGTACTGACCCTCATGCTGGCAGGGCGGTCTTGAATATCGCATTTTCCGATACATATTTTCCCAAACTGAAGGCTGTCCAGAGCAAATTTCAGTGTCAATCCGATCATCACATCAACAAAGCATTGTGTTGATTACAGTGCTGAGGAAGTTCCTCTTTTGTCAGTGTTCCTTGAAGGAAGATCAGTGTTCTCCATACAATCAATAGATACAGAGACCGTAAGCTTCTTCTAGGGCAGACAAAGGATATCTTGCTATGTACCTATTTATAGCTGTCCAGTCAATGTCAGTTTTCTCGAAACTCTTTATAAAATCACGCTGTGTGCGGTTATCTACAGAGATTACTCGAGCCGTATTGCTGTTCAGCTGGAAAAAAATGTAAATTAAAAAGAGTACATATATGCTCCGAGTTCAGCTGCGGCCACAAAATAACAAGGGCCCCGCTAGCAAAGAGAGACATCCAACCGGTCATTGGACAGAACAAAAAGCGTTTCCGAAGCACCAACTAGTCGTATTAAGAATCTACCAGGCCATTGGCCTAATTTCCTATTTTCGGCCGAGCTGAATTCCCTGTAGATCTTTAGTTCCTACTGTCGGTGGTGTGATAGTGGTAGTTCTTAACTGAATTGTTTTTCTGCGAGTTCCGCCTGGTTACCCGATACGGGTGCCGCCGCTTTTATGAGGGCAGCACGTGAGTGCTACGTGAGTGCTCCGAGAATGTTCTGAGCCACTCACTGATTGCTCACGGAGCACGCACCAGCCGCTCCGGTCGCTCTCGGATACCAGCAGCAAGCTCAGTGAGTGATCCGGAGCAGGTCCTCCTTGCTTCGTGCCGTAGATTACCTAACTACAAGAAGGCCTCTAAAGCGCGTACAGACTAGAGCTTGCTGGTCTATATACATCCCATCAATTTTGAGAGGGCGTCACGAAGACAAGGACCGAGTAATTTGATTTCATTACTGAACACGATGATTATTCGAAACATGCTTTATTGTCGGATTAGGAGTGGAGAGACTATTCCCTCCTTGGGGTCTTCCTCAGAGGATTTATGCCCCAATTCTCAATATAAATACGGCATACACGCCTTGATGCTTCTCGCTCCTACCCTCACTTTTAAGAGCTTATCTTGCATGGATCATCTGCTGCGCTATATTTGCGAATTCTCTGCTTCTATAGTGGCCTACGCCAATTTCAGTGTTCAAAGATGGAGAAACGTTCAGAGTCGTGGAAGGCCTCCCAGCTTGAAAAGAAACGAAAGGCTCGCCGTGAACTTCGTCAACAGCGGGGATACGACGCAAGTGCCTCAACAGAAAGATGCTGAAAGAACTAGGGGCAGAGCATCAACAAAGACCAAAGAGAGTTATAGAGAAAGGGTACGGAAGTATGAGGAGTATGTATATATATTATCAGATATAAGCCATTCTACAGTCGGATAGGGGCTCAGGACTCCCCTAGATGTCAGAATTGCCAAGCTCCTCAGGGAACAGCAGGTCATCTACTAGTCGAATGCAGGCAATGGTGCCACCAACGGCAGACCCTGTATAGGACCCTAACAAAGGCAGGAGTACAACCACCTGGACAAGGAGAGATAGCCCCAGAAAGCCGCCTCTTTAAGGACCAGAGGGCCACAAAGGCCCTAATAGCGTTCCTTGCAACAACAAAGACTGGATCCTTCCCAGGAGAGGCAGCCAGGGAGATAGATAGGATCTCTAGAGACAATCTAAGAGATCTCGGACTAGTGGAAGAAGCAGAGAGTAGGGGAGAAGGATAGTAGGAGGGGGTAGCCTAGGCACATCTAGGAGATACCCAACAAACAATGAATACCGAGGAGGGCACAGCCCAAATGCTCTGGCGCAGATAGGCGGATCGGGCGAGGAAAAGGACCAGAACGAATATACAAAGGACAGTAGGAGCTTATAGAGCTCCTAGGGATAAATTAGGGGCAGTGATCTAGACCACTGCCCAGACGCATGTGTCTGTCATAGCCAACTGGCTCCATATGGACGTTAAACTTGATTAAATAAATAAATAAGCCATTCTACTGAAACTCGCCCGTTAGGTTTCTCATCTAAGAGAAGAAAATGCCCGAAGGCTATAAGATTGGGGAAGGATATCCAGCTCCGACACTTGAGGAACTTAAAGAGTTTACCCGCTGGTTTATTGAGTCAACCAAAGGCAGACTGGCTGATGATGGACGACCAACCAAGAACACAATAAAAGCACATGCACAAGAGTTCGTCCCAGGCTTCTTCCTTGAAACTGGAAACGAGATTTCCTCTCAAGATGCAACTGAGCTCTATTACGTAAGCTCACTTTTCTCCCTCGAATAACGTATTTCACTAGCGGGATGGCCACACAAGCGGGATAGCCACCCCACGCATTTTGACCACGGTGGAAAACCTCACCCACTTCAACCACCAATCATGCCTCCAAAAGCGCGTCAAAATTCAAGAAATCTAGTTGAGCAAGA
>NW_022475767.1:8449-9391 GCF_009193585.1 Aspergillus caelatus
CTGCACATTCTTCCAACAAGCTACAGCCTTTAGATGTAGGCTGTTTTCGGTCTCTAAAAGGCGCGTACGGCGATTTAGTGAAGCAGAAAATGAGTTTAGGAGTCAGCCATATTGACAAGCTTAATTTCATACAGATTTTTCCAGAGGCTCGCAAAAGCGCGTTTACAATAGAGAATATTCAGAATAGCTTCGCAGGCACTGGCCTAGTTCCATTCAATCCAGATAGGGTACTAAGTAAGTTGAATATCCAACTGAAGACCCCTACACCACCAGACAGTCAGTCAACCAATTCCGCGCCTAAAACGCCCTATACTACTAGGCAGTTAGAGAAGCAGGCATCTGCAGCAAGGAAGCTACTTAAAGAACATACTCAAAGCCCTTTTCCTTTGCTAGAAGCACGATTAGACAAGATCATTAAAGGTCATGAATTGACTCTTAATAAGCTTATTCTTGCAAAGGAAGAAATACGCAAGCATCGTGCTAATAATGAATAGAAAAGCCAAAAGCGGAAGAGATCTGCTAGACAGCTAGCTATAGAAGAAGGTGTATCTCTCCAGGAGGGCCTAGAGCGATTTCAGCATAAAAATAAGGTGCAGGCAGCTCAGGATACTATCCCTATAGATCCAGTGCTTTCTGCAGTAAGGCCGCGCGTACGAGCGCCACCGCAGTGTTCTAATTGTCATGTTCGAGGACATACTAGAGCTAGATGTCCTAAACCACTTAGTAATTAATTTACATATAGAAATGCAGCTGTTTTGGTGAAAAAGGCTCTAGTAATTGGCCCGCAGACGGAAATCGGTGGCGGGTGGCTATCCCGCTTGTGTGGCCATCCCGCTAGTGAAATACGTTAAATGCTTTTCTAACCATCTCAGTGGATCGAGAATGAATTGGTCGAAGAGGGAGTACTTTCAGCGATCAGAAAGCCAAAGTATAATTTCAACC
>NW_022475768.1:0-9347 GCF_009193585.1 Aspergillus caelatus
GGGATAGCGATCCAGGGTGTTATTATGGGTATTATTATAGCTCTTTTTGGAGATGGGTATTTCTTATGTACTTATACTCTTTACTTGACCGTGTACAATTGAGAGTTTGGCTACGGAAGACCGAAAGTGTCGAAATCATATGGCATTAGAAAAAAAAAAAGAAATTGCTAAATCATGTCCATTGGAAGAATACATGAGAAGTTCATTACATGAAGAGAAGGTATCAAGTGAGCCGAGTGATCGACTCCAGTAGTAGGGCGTGTGTTTTATGGTCTGAGAAAACACACCTAGGTTGAGGTGTCACGAAGAGCTGATATTACTATCTGCTAGAAGGCGGGCCTTCGGAGAATAAAAGATGATGGGAATTCTTCTGTACACAAGATGACTGGGACCGGTTTACTCGGATCGCCAGGCGCTTAGAAAGCGAGGACAGCAAGAAGACCAGCAGCGGCAGCACCGAAGCTGATGGCGTTGCGGTCAGCAGCGCCGGTGAACACAGGGACAGCAGGGGTGGTGCCAGAGGCAGTGCCAGAGGGAGCAGAGGAGCTGCGCAGGGTGGTGGGGAGGTAGGGGGTGTTGGTGGGAGAGACGATAGGGACGCTAACACCGCCAGTGCCCCAGGAGTGAGGGGGGATGACAGGAGCGCTGGTCGAAGCAGTAGGAGCGGCAGTGGCGGGGGCGGTCTCGGTCTCGGGGCAGATAGTAGTGGTGATCTCGTAAGTCACGTAAGAGGTGGCAGAAGAAGAAGCACCGGGGTTGGCAGCGCTCGAGGTGGGAACCTCAGGAGCAGCGGAGGAAGAAGAAGAAGAAGAAGAAGAAGCGCCGTTAGGGTTGGAGATACCGAACTGGGTGGAGTACTGGTACTGGCCAGTTCCCTCGACAACCAGGAGGAGACCGTAGTGGGTGACATCGGCCTCAAGGCTGGTGCTGGGAGTCCATTCGAACTTGCCGGTGTTGGGGATCTGCTCGGCAATAGTCTCGAGAGTCTGCATGTTGGTGCTCTCGCCACGGAGAAGGACCAGGGAGACGGTACCCTCGGTGGTAGGGCCCCAGGTGATGGCGTAGGGCTTGCCGACGGGCACGGCCTCGTTCAGACCGGGAGTGTAGATGGGGTTGCCAGTAGGACCCTGGTTGTAATCAGGGTCGGTGTGGGCAGTAGCCAGAGCCGCGAGGGCAGTGAGAGCACCGAAGATGGAGAAACGCATTTTTGCTTTCTTTATTTTAATTGGTCAGATATCGACGCGGAAAAAAAATGGAGATGACCTCGAGGTGGTGTGCGAGAGCTGGAAAGCTGTGAAGCTGTATATCAAGGAATGACTGGAGTGGGATGTAGTGTCTAAGACAAAAGAATGACTGGTGTGCGAAAAGAACGACAACACTGAAGGAAGGAAAAGAAGAAGAGAAAAAATGGACGAGAGGAGGGGAGAGGGGGGAATAAAAAAGGATTCCAGAGGAGTGTCACAGCAGCTAAGCCTTAGGGTGGTCTTGTCACTGACCCCTTGGGAAGGGGAACAATGTCTTTTCTTGCGGCTCATTTCAGCAACAGTGGGGCCATAAGAAATGAAATCAAGATGGAGTACAAGACTCTCTGTCCAATCCTGAGGGGCGCGTGCCTGGCATTCGTTGAGACATCCTAAATGGTGGAATGCTGGACGCTAACCTCGCCATCCTCCGGGTGTTCAGGCTCCTGAGAGAAATCGAGGATGTTACCCTCACCGGACCGAGGGGCCACTGTGACTGGGTTGTCGCAATTCTAGTGAATGGCAAATGCTAGTTCAACAAGATCTTGGAGAAACTAACAAGAACTTTGTGAACAGGCCTGAACTCTAGGAGGTTCCCTTATCTTCATGATTGGCGGATGATGGGTTCAGTGTCCAGCAATTAGGAAGCACTAACAATAGGAGACTTGACGAAAGGGCATCAATGAGGGGCCAAAATTGTAGACCCCCTCGTCTTGTGGATCTTTGGCCATTTTGGTTAGGGTCGTTAGTATCAAAAACTAAGGACTAACGGTGCCGAGCTTATGAAGTATGTATATCACAGCCCTCGTTGTGTACCCTGGCAAGCCACATTGCATGGGGAGGCGTTGGTGCCGTATCTCGTAGAATTTTTTTTTCTTTTCCTTGTTTAATACAAAATCAGGAATGTGGCATGTCAAGCTGCCAGAGAAAGATGTGTGGTGGCTGGTTTTGTCGAGGCATGAATCTGCATAATTCTGATCGGCAGAGGAAAAAAAAAAAAAAAAAAACAAACCAACGCGGGGGGGCGTGATTAATTCTTGGCTTTCAGGCACCCAACAATGGGGCAATGGATGACTTCAGCCTCTGCCATACAGGAGGAGTACCGAGTACCGAGTACATACAGACTACATACCGCGTACATACATACAGGGAGTACCATGTACAAACACACCCTTGCCTTCATCCCTGTCTCATTCTAACTTCCGGAAAATGTCCGAACTTCCACTTCTCACACTCACACACACACACGTTCAAACACGATGGAATCGTGTTCACCCTCGAGTTCTGTCTATTTCTGTTTTCTTTTTTCGGATCTATTCATTTCCACTTCATTCGTATTCTTCACAGGAATCGTTCTCTCTCTCTCTATTCCAGACGTCAGATGAGATGAGATTGGCGCCACAAGGCTGTGTCGGTCATCTTTTAGCCGCCAGAGAATGAGATTTTTAATTTTAATTATCGGAGTAATCAAACTAAGTATCTCGTGTCCACTCTCAAGAGGGGAGAGAAAGAAAAAAAAAAATATAATAACAATAATAATAATAATGAACAGTGGATAATTTTACTGCGTTATTGACCCGCACTCCCACACAATGCATGCGCTGTCACGACTTCACCACACGGTCGCTGATCAATTTGTCTCACAAACCTTTTGTTTGAGACTTAAAAAGGACCCCTGACTCTGATCCTGATCCTTGCGATAAGCCGATACTGATAATCATCATGGATCCCCGCAAACAGAGAAGATCGTAACTTGAGATAAAACTTATGAAGTCATCCCGTGTCTTTTCTCGGGAGGGATGTTCGTTGGCTTTGTCGCTCATTTCTTGTTCCTGACTTGGTCGGTGGAGCCGACCGACCGTTCTTCTGCCACTAAAATCTTCCCAACAGGCTGACATTTTGATTGTAGCTTTAATTACGGTGCCCCCGTGGGAAATTACCCAACGGCTCAATGACCAACCATGTCAGGTACAAAGCCAACTCATTGGAAAGAAGAAGAAAAGAAAATCTCCGATGTAAAATCGCCGCAACCCAGACTCCGTGGCCAAGCTAGGCACTGGACCCTGTGACTCAGGTCGGTCCAATCCGAAAGGCTGGAAGATGTCCGTTGTCGCTGCAAAGTGCTACAGTGTCACTAGCCATGTGCCATAGACTGCAGTGGCGTCGGAGACTAGTGCAGGTGTCTCGGATGCTGATTGCTGAGCGCATGTTGCCTATCTACTGACTAGTTCTGCCTAACCCATGGTTCAGCCGGGGTGGAGTTCGCCGGGGCTAAAATTAACATGAACAGGTCGGTGGTACGAGAGCCAAGCATCGCCTCTATGGCTGGGTTGCTAGAGTCGGATTTATCCAATGTTTGACTTGCACTGCCCGTCAACTATCTTTAGCATGAATGTAAAATCCATGGCTGATATATTTGGTGGTGAATCTCTGGTGAATCTCTGGTGGATTAACTATGATGTCTAGTGCACGGCCTTATACCGAAAAAGGTACTTGCGCTTTTACCCTATGGAAATAGCGGTCAAAACTGGGACCAGTCCATCCGAAAGCACACTGAACTACCGAAGATGGCATTTGTGCTTTCGAGACGGACGATGCAACCTTACAAAATTGCTTCCCAGTTCCTTCCTCGGCAATTAGCGTGCTGATTGGTAGTTTCTCGTTATGATAAGGTCTAGATGCGGTGCTACCCATGAGACAGGCCCGGAACTATTGAAATTGGTTTCTTGGATGGGATGGGATATCTTATAGTGGAGGGACGGTTCCGAATGGACATCTAATTTTGTACCCTGGACGCGGATAAATGGTACCTTTCGGGGAACCAGGGAATGTCTCAGAGCTATCTACTGCACCCAGGTAACTGTCTTGGTTTGCAACCACTCATCGTACGCGGCGGGTCCTCCGAACCGGCCATACCCGCTGCTTTTCCATCCACCGTGTGGCAAGACCGGTTCGTCGTGCACGGTGAGGGAGTTGATGTGGACAGCCCTAAAAGCTCATCAGCAAGTGACACGAGAAACTCGTGCGAGGGGTTACTCACCCAGACTCAATCTGCTTAGCTACCCGTAGTCCCCGGAAGAGATTGTCTGTGAAAACTGCAGATGTGAGGCCGTATTCGGTGTCATTCGCCAGCGCCACGGCGTCCTCTTCAGTGTCGACGACCATGAGGGAAACGGTAGGGCCAAATGATTCTGCAGAATAGAGGTCCATATCCTTGGTGACATTGCCCACGATCACAGGCCGCAGGCTATTGCCGGGCTCCTCAGAGAGATCGCGTTCTCCAAAAACAAGGTCGGCACCCTTCGAAAGCGCATCGGACACTAAGTGCTTGTTTTTCTTGACTGCGGCGGATGCTACAAGAACTGGTGCCGGTGTATGTTTCCCGAACACTTTCTCGGATGCATCCGCCAGCATGGTGCGGAATCGGTCTGCGATGGACCTCTGCACGATGATGCGCTCGGTGGACATGCAGATTTGACCGGACTGAAATCATGTCAACAACACTAGTGACGACCATCAGGCAAGTGCACTTACATGCATGAATGCTCCAAGGCTACAGCACATGGCGGCCCTCTCTAGGTTGGCATCGTCTAATACAATAGCTGATGCCTTACCGCCCAGCTCGAGGACGACGGGCTTCACATATTTGCCAGCGGTTGACGCGATGATAGATCCAACTTGGGTGCTGCCGGTGAAGCTGATTTTGCGAACGGCTGGATGGGCAATAAGAGCAGTGGTAACAGGCGCTGCGTCCGAGGGTCGGTGGTAGACCACATTGAGACATCCTGCAGGAAGACCAGCTTCCCGGAAGATATCGCCAATAGCCCAGAAACACTTGGGGGACAGTTCAGAGCCTTTTAAAACTGCTGTATTGCCTGCAGCAAGTGGAAGAGCGATAGAGCGGGTCCCAAGTATATAGGGAGCATTCCTAAACGCAGATGGTTAGTAACCACAACCCAAGTCTGTGCTGATCGGTGCTTTGCATCTACGGTGGGAGGTTCATACCATGGCGCAATTCCCAAGACCACACCATAAGGCTCTTTGAAGACCATCGCACATTCACCCTCTTCGGATACAGATGGGACTGAGCCCTCGATGGACGGAATTCGTGCGGCGAAGTCCTTGATGAATCCAGCACCGAGCTCGAACGTCTTCTCCACGAACATTCTGCCCGCGCCTGTCTCCTCCATTTGATACCTGATCAACTCCTCCCTTCTGGAAAGCATAATGTCTGCCGCCCTCATCAGGATATCCCTACGGTCATACGGCTTTGTCTTGCTCCATGCGGGGAAGGCTGCCTTCGCCGCCGCCACCGCACTGTTGACATCGTCAATGGACGCACTGGCACAGCGGTCAATGACTTCACCCGTCGCAGGGTTATGCACATCGAAGATGGTTTCCGTCACGACCGATTCGTTGTTAATGATGAGCGGGATCACTCCCTTGCTGTCCGTACCGTTTGCAGACATCCTTTTTTGTTTTTGTTTTTTCTTACCTCTCCCCTTTTTGAATCAGCAGCGCCCGTGAAAAGGAATCGAATTATTCTTAAGTCAAGTGAACGTCGTTATAAAGGAGCCAAGGTAGGGTAGCGAGGGGAGAGGCGTATTATATTTAAAAGGAGAAAACGGGCGGGAGAGCAAAGGATGATCACAGAACGACGGCGCAACCAAAAAAGACTGACAGTTCCCAATAAGCATGGCCGTTGGAGACACTTATGCAGCTGCTAAAGTGAGGGGAGAGAATTTCGGTAACTTTCCCGGCAGTGGAGCCGACTCTGTGCAATTCCCGGTCCAGGGAACGACGATCTGGAGCCTTCTTCGGGGCTCGTTGTGGGTGTTACAGTCTTCTCATTCGCTCCTGGGAGTGGTACGCTTTGCAGCCCAATCGAGAATTTAGCAGTTCGTCCTTCCTCCCGGAACGTGATGGTCACAATTTGTCTTTGTTCATTTCGTCTTCTCCACTGCAGATAAGATTCACAAGGGATGCAGGAAGACAACCAATCCAACTTCCACCCTTGGGGATGATCCTGGTTGTTTGTGCATGACAACACCATTGGCACTGTCCGACTCTGACTCGTTTCTTTATGTTCCGATACCCTTGATGTCTGCGCTGCTGGCCAGGATGATGTTCGAGGCACGTCACTAACCTACGCCATGCATGATTGGAGAACTGCATTGGAATGCGGCCACGGTGGGGTTGGACACAGCAATTGGGTCCAATCACAACATGCTTCCACTTGTATGGTTCATTGTGCCCAATTTGCGGCCATGCTGCTTCCCGGCGTCTTCTGTAAGGTACCCCGATCCTGCTGTAAACCTCTAAACCCCTAAACCCCTAAATCCCTAAATCCGAGAGAGCAATGGGGGTTGTTCTTGTGAGTTCTATTGGTCGCTACCATAGATAACTTATTCCGTAAAACCGAGGTGGGTCTTCCAGATTAATAACGTTGGCAATAAGATGATCTCCAAAAGCGTTTTCCGATATATTGACGCCCCCTGGACTCGGGACTCGGGACCTCATACTGAAAAGATGTCCGTTCAGGTGATCTGCGGTATCCCGTGATTTAACCAGAAAAGTACGGAGAAGTTGCGACATTAATCTATGTATCTCTTCTGCCTACATCATATTTACAATAACAATCAAATTCCTACCAGAATTTTGCGGGTGTCATCAAAGTTCTCCATGTCTCCCAAAACGAAAAGAAAGAAAAGAAGAAAATGCCTCATCTCCTTCGGCCGTCTCCAGCTGCCTTGGTCTTGGCTCAATAATTGATAGCAATGAAAACTTAATCTAAAAATGGCTGAATTCTGACAGCCTGCCTTGCTGCAGTTGACTGTGGATAACCGTGGATCCACCGTGCATCAATTCTTCTTCTCTATGTTTACGTACTCAAAGTTCTTCGAAACTTTGTTGGACGCGATATACCTTCCCGAACCCTTGGAAATCCTTCCTCTCCTGACGATTCGGGGTTCAGAATAAAGTTTGACACCGTCTTCCCATGGCTTTGGCGGTTGCGATATCGATTCCTGCACCTATGCAGGGCAAAGAAAGTTGGGGGCGACGAAGGATCCACATCACACAACCACCAAAAACTCAAATGAAAAAGCCGAAATCTGTCTGTTGTTTGCTTCTATGCTCTAAGTATAGATAGAGTGGAGATGCCATAGACCAGTAAGTGGATATCGTTGATTATAGTATATTGCAATTGATCAGAAAGCCCAAATAAACACCCGCCATGCATGCTTCTAGACGAGCAAAAGCCCCGTCAACAACCTCGAAAAGAAATAAAGAAAAGAGGAACAAAGAATAGGAAAAGGAGGAAATCATCTAGTCCCTTACGCCAGCCATGCCTTTTGATCCTTGAATGCTTCCCTTGCCGTGGCGCATCATTACTTGCTTCCCAAAGAAGCTTTCTCGACCGATAACCAATTATCGATCAATTACTTCCCCGCCCAGATCTTAGTCTCCGACGTTGACGCCGCCGAATTGCTCATGACCATATCCGCGAAGGGACACGCCGAGATAGTGGAAGGCGCAATGCTGGGTGCTATACTGGGGTTGCTGTGCACACTGGAGCGATCGTCGTCGCTCGAGCTGGCGGACGTGCTGCTGCTGTCACCCAAGATCTTCTTGTCGCCAAGGAATCCCTCCCGCTCGTCTAGTGTCATTTGCGACATCTCTTCAGCGTATTCTTCGCCGTCGCGGATCCGCCACTTGGCGATGAGGTCGTTCTGGATCCAGATGATTTTGCCGATGGCGCGGACGAGGGCCACCTTGCGCTGCAGCTGCAGGCGCGGGTGTGACATCAGCGCTTCGGTGAAGATGTCTTGGATGAAGCCCAGGCAGGCGCCCATGTGGATGTATTCGATGTTGAGGGGGTGCATGCGTTCCTGTGCGGTGTGCATCATACTGATCAACCACAGTTAGATCTCGATATCAACACCGAATGCAATCGTCACGAAAGAAGTAAACTCACCCGACTTTATTCAGATACCGCCAGAACTCCGTCTGTGTGGGATCCGAGCAGAGCTTGGTCAGGTACCACCGGAGGAACATCTTCCGGCGCAGGATCTGGGGGCTTTCTTCATTGTAGAACTCCTCGATCGGTCTCTCGTCGGCAGTATTCCGTGTGTGGAAGGCCCGGGCCGTGATATCCTGTTCCAGGAGTTTCTTGTAGACGATGTTGACGACAGCGGGGATGAGGGCTTTGATGTACTTGGAGCCGGTTGTCAGGGCTTCGACGTCAGCTGATGGGGGATGGGCCGCGTTAGCAATTGTTCACGACCCATGATAATCCACGGGAAGATAACATTCACAGAAGAGCATACCGGAATTGAAGTCCAGGAAGTCTTGGAGATAGTTGATGCGAGCTTCGAGCCGGGTGTAGATTGCCTTTCTGTCGACATGTTTTATGGGTCGACTGGAGTCGAAGAATAGTCCTTCCATTTTGGAATGCTTGGAGTAGGGGGGGGGAAGGGAGAGATGGATGATGTAAATGGGGGGTTTGGTTTCCTTTTGAAGGATTGAACTAAGAAGTGGAAGAGATCTTAAAGTCACGAACGCCTGGGGTTGGGTTGGAGTTATAGATGGGAAAGATAGAATTATAATCGAAGGATCTAAGAAATGATGATGACTCAAGACGTGAACGGAGACGTGAGGTATTGCATGATTATATAGATCTATGGAAAATAAAAATAAAAAAAAAAATAAAACAATAATAATTAAGGATTAAATAAATAAAAACAATTGAATTAAAAATAATTAATGATACCAAAGCCAGGATAAGGGAGCAAGCATAACCATCATCCACACGGAACCCTCCCATGGTATCCCAAGCGGGAAAAAAAGCGCTCACAGGCAGATCTTTTTACCCTAAGAGGGAAAGAAAAAGGCAGGAAAAAAGCCAAAAATACTGATAAATTCAACATCATTACGAGGCGCATGTCGTCAGGCCAGAGAAAACAAAAGGATCCCGAAACCTGGCGATATTCCCTACCGAGGATAGCAATTTTTTTTTTCTTCCCTCCTCTTCCTCAGTGGTCTGATGCAGGGCCGCGCGACGGGGGAATACTACTATGCACTAGCATGTTTTTGCTATTTTTTCTT
>NW_022475769.1:0-9217 GCF_009193585.1 Aspergillus caelatus
AGAGGCAGTGGCCTAGACCACTGCCTAGACGCATGTGTCTGTCATAGCCGATTGGCTCCATATGGACGTTAAACTTGATTAAATAAATAAATAAACATAGGGCTTCGTTAAGCGTGGGCTGACTAGTCCCAACAAGGGGTAAATAGACACAGGCTTGGAGCATTTCAACGGCCAGTTTCTCTGAGGACTCCTGCATTGTAAAATTCCATACAGGTTTTATGGAGGCACAAAAACCCATTGGGTGTTCTACTCACAGACTGCGGTATAAAAGGTGGTATGAGAGTTGGATTCTATCCAGAGGGACATTCACTCTCTCCATCGTTTGTTACTACAAGACAAATATGAATCAAACCCTCTGTCTTTCAAGACCGTTCATTTTCGTCTATTACGCTACTTATTTTCACGCAGTCTCCCTGATTCTTAGCTACTATGGTGAGCAACGATCAAGAATGCTCTGTTGATCAAGAGACTGCCAATTTCTTTGAGAAGACGCCAGCTACAGAGGGAGGTAAGTAATGACCTAAGTTTCATCTCGTATTGACGGAAGAGTTCATCGCGTAGCTCTGATCAACAGTTTGTGGGGCTTCCCACGACAAAAGCAAAGAACCTAGTTTCTAATCTCAATTCTACTCCTATCTCCTGTTTGTCATATACTTTCAAGTTTCTAGCTTCAGCCTCTTCTTCCCTTCTCTAATCTTTCTTAGCCCTTCAACCTAGCTTGATAGTGTTAGACACTATCTTGTATCCAAACCTTTTATTCTCTTGATCCATTCCCACTGACATTATCTTCAGTAATCCCTCACTGTTTCTTTCAAAGGAAACAGTCCCACAGACAACAAGCCACATTCTAACATCTTTTCGACATAAAATTTTACCTGGTAAGTCTTATTTGGCTTGTCTACTAATATCTGAAATTATTCTCTGGAGTAAAAGAATTATAAGCTCATTTCAAACCTCTTTCAACTCTCTTTTCTCACCCACTAGACTCTGTTTACTGACTCTATTAGACAATATCGGTAGGTATGTCCCGTCCCTCATTTGTGCTATACAATTCAAACAGTTTTCTGCATATACACTGTTTTACACCAGATTCAGTACTGTGCTTGCTGGTATCCGCAGCCCAGCCCAAGAACTGGCAAATCAATGGATCGTTGAGCTCTGTTATACTACTTTTTATATAGTGAGGTCAATATAAGCTGGTGTTGAAAGTTCAACAATACTGCTAGTAGCAGCAGGACTAACTACTGACTCGTTTCTATTTTAAGGATATCTATCGGTTGACTTGACTGCGTAATATACCGCTGGTGGTTGAGGGCAGTTGAGGAACATACTAGACTGCAATGGCAATATTCTACCGCACGCCTTACCGCCACTTGCAGGTTAGCTTATTCTTAGGCAACGGCCACCTGCAAGTTAGCTCATTCTTAGGCAACGGCCACCTGCAAATTAGCTCATTCTTAGGCAACGGCCACTTGCAAGTTATCTTATTGTTCTTAGCCATCTTCTCATCAAACAATAAAGCCATATACAGCATCCCCTTCCCGGTCTCAGAAGAATTCTATCTCCGATTTTCATCGAGATCTTCTGATCGACGTGATCAGGTCGACAATCGCACCGAAAACACTACACTATACACACTTTCTTGCCCCGGACTCGGGAGTGCTTATCCTAAATCCTTGAAAATGGCATCGCGAAAGAGAGGCCCCCCAAGTAGTGAGACCCAATCACCAAGGAGAATTCGAACTCACAGCCCTGGAGCTACAGAGAGATTGCAACCTAGCCCAGCATGCCCAGGTGAAGTGAAGACTCGCGAGCGTGGCCCACTTTCCAAAATTCCGCCGGGGTCTGACGTCTTCGAAGCCTTTTCTAAGGCCAGAGCAGACAAAGACCTTACAGATGAGGAGGCGTTTCTTGAGTTGCTAGCAACTTATGATATTCCGCTGTCCACTCTCGCAAAGATCTCAACCCAGAAATTGGAAGTCTCCTTTTCCAATGTGACATTCCAGCAAATTGCGCCATACGTGTGGTTAGATCCTAGTAGGGCAGGTCTAGATATATTACGACTCGATATCTATCGATCTCGGATTCCTACTGACATGTTTCGTGATATTGTGCGTGATGTTGAAGATGCTCTCACACAGTATGGTCCCCTTGATTCTCACGACAACGAAGAAGCCAGATCCCGCTTCATCTCCTCGCTTTTCACCCGCATTGTTTGCGTATTCAACAGTATTGTTGTCAATAAGCCAGAAAACCTGCTGGAGGGTGAGTTTACCAGAAAGGGCCGTATAGAGCACCAATTTGTTGCACTGGGCTCGGTGAGCGTCGTTTTTGTCGAGGTGAAGAAACTCTGGGCAACAGGAAAGCACGGCCTTGATGTAAAGGGCCAGGTTCTGGCTGAGTGTGCGGCGAGCGACTATACCAACATGAAGCAAGGGCGCTGGGTGCCCATCCTTGCTATATTATGCGATGGCAATAACTTTGAGTATTTTGTCTTTGACTCGGCAACCAAAGAGATATACTCATCACGCCGCATTGCAGGTGTTGTAACAGATGAGCTGGGCGACCATGCTGATCTTCTTCTTTCTATTAAAAGAACTTGTGAATACCTATTCGATTGGTTCATTATGGCCTACATTAATAGCCTTCAATCATTCGGACACTACTCGTTGAAACGATCGCAGACCAAAAAACGGGAATCTACTAGTCAATGGGAAAGTGCGCTGGCGAATGCTCATACCGCACACTGGCTTCTCAGAGAGGCGGCCGAAGCCGCTAAAGGGCACAGGTTTCAGGATGCTGAGGTACTAGCCAGCAGGGGTTTGGAGCAGCTGAAACAGAGTGTTTTGGAGGTCCCCGGCGAGCGACTATATGCGAGAAGTCTTCAATCCTTATGGGATGGCAGCATGCCTTTAGAAGAGGCCTTAAGCGATCGACACATCTTCTAAACCATAGGTGCTTACTAATCACTTTTCAATGCTGTATCTTAATTTGAGAATTATCTTTAATATTCATTACTTCAGAAGCTAGGTACATTTTTCCTAATGTAATATAGCTTATCTTTCCATTGGCTTGTGGTTTTCTCTTTATTATTACGGGGGGTGGATCCTGGAAAAGGCTTCTTTAGGACTTCCCATATTACCAAAGTTAAACCATAGTCTGCTCAGGGGCAAGGTTACTTCTACTGTAAATGGCCTTGAAACTAATACTAATATCTTGCACTTGGTGGAGTAATTGGACCAATAGAACTTGAATTCTGAAAAAATAGACTTTCCTCATGGGAGTCGTCACGTCAAGTCATGCATACCCAGCCTTTTCCTTACGTTCTAGAGGCAAAAAAACACGATGGGTGTCCTACTCGCAGATCGCAGTGTAAAAGGTGGTACGAGAATCTAATTCTACCCAAACGTAGGATATTCACTCCCTCCATCATTTGTTACTATGGAGATCAATGATAATGGAATACTTTGTTGATCAAGAGATTGCCTATTTTGTTGAGAAGACGTCAGTTACCCACCCAGCCTGCGACGCATATGTGACAGAACACCTTGGAGGCAAAGTAATTCCCGTCACCGTGCAAGGCGTATGCAGCTATGCGGTCTATGCTGTACCCAGTGCCGAATTTGTGGCGCAGTTCCGCCTTCGGTCTCTTGAGCTGAAGATGGAGACTATAAATCTTGCTCAGACTATATATGGACACCTTGCCCTCCAAATTACTTTTAAAGGGCATATTGGCGGTGATATAGAGGGAGAGATAGTACCTATCTTTAATGCAATTGAACAGTAGTGACCAGCAATCCGTCGAGGGTAGGTACTGGTACACCAACATATACACTTAAGAATGTAGCCTATCTACAGCTGGTCATAGTATTCACTGGGCTATATAACAACAGATTGTGCACTCACTCCATATATACTAACAAGAGAGGTATTATAGCAACTTGACAAATCTATACCATAAGCTCTGTGAGATATAGACACTATTGTGGATTAACTGTCTGTTAAATATCTCTCAGTTTCTATATATTCTCTATCCTGTAATCTTTAAATACCTTTAAGGCCTGTATATTGATATATAATTTATATTAGAAATAGATACAGATTATTAAGAGACTGAGTTATTTCTCTAATTCTATAAATAGTATTGTGATCGCAGCTACGCTGATGTAACGGTACTATAGAGCTACGTGAGGGGATCTTTCCCCTTAGCTACAGCCCTAGTGACTGCACCACGGGCTTAACCCTACAGCAGTCAACTACCCTGTGTATATAAAGGACATAGCGACCCCCTTACCTTTGGTAGGAGGCCAGCAACTCTCTACCTCTCATAGGATACCTCTACTTGGCATAGAGTATACAAATAAAGTAGAAATACCTCGTCAGATGTAGTCTTAGCTTTTTATATCTCTTGTAATAGAGTGAGTTGTCATTGCAGCATTGTCGCTCTAGATAGTGTTAATATAAGATACAGATTTAGGTCTTTCAACCAAGGTCAGTAAAAACAAGCCAACCTTGGTTGAAAAACTGTAATAAGAAGTTAGAGCTTACAGATTTCTTTGGTTTTGGAGTGCCCATCCGTCTCTTTTTATATTTACGTCCATCGCCTTCTTTATCATCCATACCTTGTCGTTTTGAATGTAATTTCTTTGTTGATGGTGGTGCAAATAGTTCATTGTCCGGTTCATATCCAAGATCATGGACGTTACTAAAGAAAAGACGTGAGCGATTGTGTCCCAGTAAACGACACAACTCCTTGTCTGCCTCTTTATTAATAAGATCTGCCTCAATAGGCTCGACATCTCCTTCATCGTCATCTGAGTTTTCAGTCATGGAAAGGGTTTACATCACAGATGGAAAAATCTTTGGTCGTATCTGGGCTGCAAAGTATGATCACCAAACAGAATCCACACCCGCTGTTTGCTCTTCTGGCCAATTCGGTGAAGCCGAACCGACCCTTGGAATAGTGTAGCCAGATTCAGTGGGGGTTCCATACAAACGACGCGACTACAATAGGTTTGTAGGTTCAGCCCAAATGCGCCACATGTATATGTTGTCAACAGTACCTTGTACGGTGAACTGGGTGCAGTGAACAACTCAACAGCCTCATTTTGCTGATCAGTTGTCATCTGAGATCTAATAACAATATATGGGATAGACAGAGCATCAAGAAACATTTCAGTCATCCACATAATAAGAGGCCAATGTGTGAAGACAAGCCAGCGTCCTAAATTACCATCTGAAAGACCCTCTTTCTCAAAAAGGCGTGAAAGATAGCGGAGTTTGGTAGATTCAGAGGCAAGATAAATCGCCTGTCCTGTCCTGGTCGGAGGTACTAGTACTCGTGTATCTTTTCGCGTGTATGCGTAGGAAAAAGAAAACCCAGGATCTGGACGTTCTAGGTACTTCGAGATATGGTTTTCAAGCCCTTCCTTTTTGAAACTTATGTGATAAAGTCATACAGCATTAGTGAGAAGACAAGATGGGCAAGGACTCGGAAAATTGATCAATTCAACTTCCCACCGATATGCTGGATTTCGTCTGCTTTAGATTTATCCGTGTCTCTTGTCTTCAGCAAATCAATCAGGCCGAGATATACACAACCATGGCGTTGCTGTACAGTCGCCGGGAACTTCAGATCAATTGTCATTATTCTTCCAGGGGGAATGTCACTTTCAATTGTAACACTGTTCTTGCCTTTAGTATCCATAGTTACAGTGTCACCGAAGTGACGCTGTAGACAAATAAGCCGAAGCACAACTGGTAAAATCCAAAATCCAGCAGTAGCCGTCAAGCTGCCTTGACGGGCCACAGTTGCCAATCGTCTTGGTGAAAGTAGATGGAATGGCGGCGGTGTAGAAAATGGATTTTTTTTTTTGACTGTAGTAGCGATAGTCATACAGAGGATCTCTATCGCTTAGAGTCTGGTCAAAGTCACTGGGAGGCTGAGACACATCATCAAACTCAGGTAGTTAAAAAAGACTAAGGTAGCTATATATATTAATTACCCGGTTTGGTATCGGTATGGCGGAGAAGAACTATTTATATATAGCCTTCAGATGTGCAACTGACTGATATATTTTAGTTCTGATTGTTTTGACTATATAGTGTTCATCACATATCACACCCAAATTTACCCTTTAACATAGACCTATATTTGGTTTTTGGAGGCTGTCTAGAGTCGCGCGGTATATAATTGGTTTATTCTAAGAAAGATAGATTAAATGTTAATCCTTGAAATTTTTGGTATAATACATTCTTACATTACCTGGAAGCATTATCGTTTTGATACTTTGTTTAGCTTTGGAGATCTTAATCTTGCAGCTCTTTTGTCTATGGTAGTTCATAGAACTAGTTCTATGACGCTCAAATCCTGGATGCACAAGAGTATCGTTACAGTATATGCAATAAACCTTTAGATCTCCGGCTGGAAATACTGCACATTCATGGAAATCATGATTCAAGAGTCAATGAATACACGGTATTGAAGGTGTCCACCTTTTTGCCAGATTATCCCACTACAACAGACTGTGAATTGAGAGATTATGGGCACCTGGCAAAAGTCGATTCTTCGCATTCGGGTCATTCATTGATTCGTGAGCTGTATGATTCATTCGACCTCCAGGTCTCAAAAGCTGGTATTGGTGGAAATATTAAGCGTAGTGGCATTCTACGGCCGACAAGAGCATAGAAGGTAGAGAAACCCGGTGTTACTCAACTAGTCGATCTTATTAAAGAGTCAACTTGTGCAGTCGGTACAAAAATGCCTATTATATAGGTATTGCTTGAATATTAAACAACATGGTGCGCACTGTACCATAGAATCCTACCGCTTTGCAGACTATCCGGAGTAACTCCAGAGTGACCCACAAAACTGTCGCTTCACGGACGATTATAACGGACAAACGGCCGAACGGGCGAATATAACGGCGAATGTACCTTCTATTGTTATTTGCCCATGCTCTGCACAGCAAGCGATTGATTGCTGCGCGGTTTCCTTGAAATAAATCCATCAAGTTTCTTCACCTTATCGACATAGTGAGTTTTATCCTTCGTAGTCTTCAGATTTGTTTCCTTCTACCAAGAAAGTTCGAGATCCATACTACAAGTCCAATCCTTCTGAGCTTTCGCTTTAGCGCAGCGGCATAACCAGCATCAAGAATTCAAGATGCGTGAAATTGTAAGTCCTCTAACGTCTGTCAAGGCAGCAGCATGCTAGGCATCACATTTACATACTTTGTGGCGATGACATGACATACTGACGGTATTTGATCGCAGGTTCATATACAAACTGGCCAGTGTGCATGTTGAGCCTCGAAACCTTTGTCGATTACGGCTGACTCAGTATAGGGCAACCAAATTGGTAGCGCATTTTGGTACGTCTGATCCTCCATGAACCTCAATCGTTTAACGCGCGTGATACAATTTATCCACCTCAAGTAAATCTCGTTACTGAGATTGTCTTTCGTCTTTTTCTACAGGCAGACCATCGCGGGAGAGCATGGCATCGACAGTTCCGGCATGTTAGTATCATCCCAGGTTCCCAGCACAGTCCGCTATTAACAATCGATACTAGCTATAATGGCACGTCAGACCTCCAGCTAGAACGTATGAATGTATATTTTGATCAGGTCCGTGTTTGTACCCATTGATCTTGCACCGTTACTACGAAGCTGATATAGGACAGGCGAGCGAGAAAAAGTTTGTCCCTCGCGCCGTCCTCGTCGACCTGGAACCAGGCACCATGGATGCGATCCGCAGCGGTCCCTTCGGCCGGCTTTTCCGTCCTGATAACTTCATCTTTGCGCAGGCTGGAGCCGGAAATAACTGGGCCAAGGGCCACTACACGGAGGGCGCTGAGCTGGTGGAGCAGGTTGTCGATGTCGTGCGCCGCGAGGCCGAGGCCTGCGATTGCCTGCAAGGCTTCCAGATCACACACTCGCTGGGTGGCGGTACGGGCTCGGGCTTTGGGACTCTGCTGCTCGCCAAAATACGCGAGGAGTTCCCGGATCGCATGATGGCAACCTTCTCGGTCCTACCCTCGCCAAAGGTGTCGGATGTTGTGGTGGAGCCCTACAACGCCATGCTGTCTGTGCACCAGCTCGTCGAGCACTCGGATTCCACTTTCTGCATTGACAACGATGTTTGTTTCCGACAGTTCTGACGAGAAGAGCATCATGGCGGGCTAACGCTGTCTAGGCGTTGTATGATATTTGCATGCGGACTCTCAAGATTCCACAGCCGTCCTATGGGGATCTCAATCACCTTGTATCGGCGGTCATGTCAGGCATCACAACATGTCTCCGTTTTCCGGGCCAGCTCAATTCGGACCTTCGCAAACTAGCAGTGAACATGGTACCATTTCCACGACTTCACTTCTTCATGGTGGGCTTTGCGCCACTTACCAGTCGTGGCGCCCATGCTTTTCGGGCCATCAATGTGCCTGAACTGACGCAGCAGCTCTTCGAGGCCCGGAATGTCATGGCTGGCGCCGATTTTCGAATTGGTCGCTATCTGACCTGTTCTACCATCTTGTATGGCCCCAAGCATGGCCACACGTACGTTTACTAACCCAAAGCTCTAAGTCGCGGTCAAATATCGATGAAACAGGTGGAAGAACAGATGCAGAGTGTCCAGAACAAAAACACCAGCTACTTTGTCGAATGGATCCCGAACAACATCCAAACTGCGCATTGTTCGATCCCGCCTCGCAACCTGAAGATGTCAGCCACTTTCATTGGCAATTCTACATCCATTCAAGGGCTCTTCAAGCGCATAGGCGATCAATTTACGGCAATGTTTCGGCGTAAAGCGTTTCTGCATTGGTACATCGGTGAAGGCATGGACGAGATGGAGTTTACGGAAGCTGAGAGTAATATGAACGATTTGGTGGCTGAGTATCAACAATACCAAGACGCGTCTGTGTCGGACGAGGAAGAATAGTAAGTTTTCCCCATCATCCAGGGAGCCCGGGGCTAACAGGATCCATACACAGTGACGAGCAGGTTTTGGGTGAGGAAGAGTAATGATTTCGCTCACAAACGTTCTATCTGGTGACGTTGCGTTTTCAGCTATTTTGGGATTAAATGTAGTATATCTTAACTCTAACAGCCGTAGTAGTGTTTACCTTGACATCAGCATCGTTCTCCCTGTCCCCCTTCTTCCCCTTGGTGCATTTTGCTGCTGCTTTTATTTTATTTCATTTTTTTTTTTTTTTTTT
>NW_022475770.1:0-9113 GCF_009193585.1 Aspergillus caelatus
TTTTTCTCTTTCTTTTTTTCCCCTAGAGACTTTTGGTGGTATAGTTAGTGAATGGATTTACAGGAACGCGTGAAATCGGGTGTAGTGGCTGAGCTGCTTCCAGGCAAAAGTTACCCGAATAATCCAGGAACTTCTAAATCTATACAGTAAAATACAAGTCTCTCATGAGAGATATTTACTTAATATTTCCGTAAATTCTTAAGCTTAAGAATATATATATATACATATACATATATATCTTATTCTGCTGGGCCCATCTACGGTTCAAATAATTCTATATCGAGATCAATATTGGTGGTGTTGTAGAGGTTCGTGGCATTTAAAGCCGCAATGGACGTGTTCAGAAAAACAAAATCATTTTGACTGTTTTTTGTCGCTCTAGTCCGCCGTAGTACTTCCGTCCATCTCTACTACTTCGCGATCCAACGATCGGGAACTTCTTCTTTGACCCTGCACAAAACTATTTCCCCCATAAACGTTGAAAGAAGGAGCACTAGGGGTGATGGATGACAATCAGGCCACCTTTAGACATTTCCATTGGTGACAGAGGCAGTCGGATGATCCAGTGAAGATCGATCATCCTTTGGTTCATTGTTTGAAGTTCTGAACTTCTGGTTCATCCGAGCCACGATTTCACATGGAACCGGCTCTTTCCCCCCCCCCCCCCCCCCGCACTGGCTCATACAACTCGAGCTTAGCCCCTGCAATGATCATCGCAACGATAGGCTGATTGAATCCTGCTCCAACCAGTGTGAAGGCACTGACCCACATGGCCCGACAGGCTGTCTGCAATAGCCTCGGTTCCTCCCTTAATTGTCCGATGGATCCTGGATTATGGCCATTATGCATTGGCAGGTATGGTTGTGGTCCGGGGTAGAGGCTCAGATCCAGGAGAACAATTGGGTGTCTTCAAAATTGGGTGGTCTGGTAGCCGAGACTAAAATCCACTTGGGGCCCCGCCGTGGCCTTTTCTTCGCAAGCACTACTCTTCTGGGTGATTGTCATGGCACGGAAGGCGCACTGACGCGAATCTGTCAGTCTTTGTTCTATAACTTAACTTTGTTACCCTCACCTCCGGTCCTATTATACCCCCCCTTATTCTCTCGTTGATTCTTCCATCGGGCGTCATAAAGTCCTGGCCTTTTCCAATATCTCTACATTGCACCATTTTTACCCACCATTTTCACCTGGTCGGTCAACGTCCGCAATGACCGAACAAGCCGTGGCGTACACTCCCCTGGAGGTTCCTATTCCTCCGGTGCCTACCAGGGAGATCTTCTCCGAACTGCAATGGGCCACTCTTATGTCAATAGCGGATACGGTCATTCCATCAATTCGTGGCCCTAATGCTGCTAAATCGTTCACCGCCAAAGTGATTCCGCAGGCCCAGTTCGATGCCAGCCTCTCATCATTAACGGCCAACATCTCTGGCTCGGATGCCACTGCCCTGGCAACACGGTACCTCGAAGAAAATGCCTCGTCGAATCCCCATTTCCGGCCGGGGCTACAGCGCCTTATCTCTGAATATGTTCATGAGGAAGGCAGGAATGGCTTGGGCTTCATATTGAATACCCTCAAGTATGTGTTCTTGGATGTCAGGTTCGGAAGGACAACAATGTAGTTGACATTATTCTAGCTCGAAAGCTGGTTCATTGATTTTGACGGGATCAACTACCCCTCTCCAGGACCAGCCGTTCCATGTCCGGGAGAGAATATTTCGTGGCTGGGAAACATCTAGGCTAAAGCCTCTGCGCGTCATCTACCGAGCACTGTCAGCCATTTGCAAGAGGACATGGCTTACTTATAGCCCTACGCTTTGCCCAACCATTGGATTCCCCCGGGTCCCGGTGCACGGCAGTCCCGCCGATGGCTTCGAGTACGAGTTTCTGCAATTCCCGCCGGGAGATGGACCAGAGACAATTGAGACCGACGTAGTCATCGTTGGAAGCGGTTGTGGAGGTAGCGTAACCGCCAAGAACCTCGCCGAAGCAGGCTATAAGGTCGTGGTGGTTGAAAAGGCCTATCAATACTCAACAAAGTACTTTCCCATGAACTTTAGCGAGGGATCGGTGAGTATGTTTGAGGGCGGGGGTGCTGTCTCGACCAACGACGGTTCAATCGGGATCTTCGCCGGCGCAACCTGGGGAGGTGGCGGTACCATCAACTGGTCGGCGGCTCTCCAGACGCAGAACTATGTCCGTGAGGAATGGGCGAAGGGCGGTTTGCCATTGTTCACGTCCCTGGAATTCCAGAATTCACTGGATCGTGTGTGTGATCGGATGGGTGTCAGCGCAGATCACACGACTCACAACAAGCAGAACCGTGTTCTGCTGGAAGGAGCCCACAAACTAGGCTATGCAGCGAACCCTGTACCGCAAAACACTGGCGGCACCGAGCATTACTGTGGCCATTGCACGATGGGGTGCCATTCGGCAGGCAAGAAGGGTCCCACGGAATCGTTTTTGGCGGATGCTGCCCATGCTGGTGCCACCTTCGTGGAAGGCTTCCGCGTAGAAAAGGTCCTGTTCACGGAGACACGGGGCGGCAGGGTGGCCTCGGGCGTGGAGGGTGTATGGACCTCACGGGACGCATACCTCGGCGTGTCCGGAGTGAGCGCCGTGAAGCGCAAGCTGATCATTAAAGCCAAGAGGGTTGTTGTCTCTTGTGGCACGCTGCAAAGCCCTCTTCTGCTGTTACGCAGTGGTCTTAAGAACCCTCACATTGGTCGAAACCTTCACCTACATCCAGGTACGCTTCATCTATCGCTTTGTAGGTCGCATACTGATCGCATTTCTAGTCATGATCTCGGGCGCCGTGTTTGAGGAACAGACTCGTCCGTGGGAAGGGGCCGCCCTGACAGCCGTTGTCAATGAGTTTGAGAACCTCGACCAACAAGGCCATGGGGTCAAGATCGAGTGTCTCACGATGTTGCCTCCAGCCTTCCTTCCGGCCTTCCCCTGGCGCGACGGGCTGGATTGGAAGCGATTTGTGGCCAAACTCCCCCACATGGCCGGCTTCATCAGCCTCACGAAGGATCGGGACAGTGGTCGCGTATATCCGGACCCTGTCGATGGACGACCCCGGGTTGACTATACGGTTTCCGCCTTCGATCGCAAGCATATCCTCGAGGCCGTTATAGCCACTGCGAAGATGGCGTACATCTCCGGGGCTAAGGAGTTTCACACCTCGAGCCGCGAAATCCCGCCTTTTATCCGGCCCGAGGATGCATCGGACCCTGCGTCGCCCGAGGGCACCAACAATGCTGCCCTGCAGGCATGGATTGCGGAAGCCCGGAGCAAGACGCTCGACCCCGAAAAGACTACATATGCCGCGGCGCACCAGATGGGTACCTGTCGCATGGGCAGCTCCCCGCGGACTAGCGTGGTGGACCCTGATTGTCAGGTCTGGGGTACGCGCGGATTGTATGTGGTCGATGCATCCGTATTCCCCAGTGCCAGTGGCGTCAATCCCATGGTAACCAACATGGCGATTGCCGATTGGGCCAGTCAGAACATTGCCCGGTCGTTGAGCAAGGAGGGCAAGGAGGGAGGTGTCATGGCGCGTCTTTGATTGACGTTGTAAGTGTACAGTTGGATGGGCCTCGCTTTGCCCGAGCATGAAAGTAATGAAGTGTCATTATTAGTGTCATTCTTCTTGTTAAAGATATCTTCTATACCGTGGGAATGAAAGCAGTGTTACACTAGTTTTTAAATTGTTATTTTTTACTTACTTATGTATGTCCATATTCATTCCTCATAATCCAGACTGCGCTACCAGCCCAATCTCAGTAGAGATATAAAAAGAAAGCCCACTTAATTAGAAAGCAGCCCTCTTCTCAACAAACCTCTTCTCGCCAAACGCCTGCTTCACCCCCTCACTCTCAATCGTCCTCTCATACCAGGCCACAACATTCGGATACTTTGCCCTCAGCTCCTCATCCAAAACAATAGCAAATCCCCAATTCAGCGCCGCCACAAGGCTAATATCTGCCAAACTCAACTTCTCCTCCGTGGCCAACCACTTCCTACCCCCATTAGTCTTCAAATGCGTCTCAACAGCACCCACCGCCCTCTCCACCTTCGCCAAATGCTTCTCCAATTCCTCCGCGGTATACTCCACCATCTTCATATGCCACAACGCAAACGGCACCACGGCGCCCATAGCATCTCCCTCCGCGAAGCAAATCCACTGCCGGATATGCGCGCGCTCAGCCGCCGACACACCCAGCAGCTGGTCCTTGGCCGGACCACTCTCGGCCACGTATTGGGCTATGGCGTCTGATTCGAAGAGGAGGGTGCCGTCCGCGCCTTCGAATGCGGGGGCCTTGCCCATGGGGAATTTGGAAAGAAATTCGGGGCTGCGGTTTGTAACGCCCATTTGGAAGTCGGGGGCGGTGGTGATTTCGAGGGAGTTGAGGTTGCCGGCGGCTTGGACCTGGGGTTTATTACATTAGTATGGTATGGTTTGATTCTTTGGGGGATGTTTTGTGGTGGTTATGGTTATTGTTGTTGTTGTTGTGGTTGTTGTTGTTGTTGTTGTTGTTGTTGTTGTTGTGGTTGTTGAGTTGGGTTTGTAAGTATGTATGGTTGGTGGTGAGGGGTAAGTAGGAGGGGTATATTGTATTATTTTTATGTTACTGGAATGATATGGATAAACAACATAACATACCTTCATAACCCTCGGGTTATTAGGATAAGTATAAACCTTTCCGAAGTAAGTCATCTTGACTATTTTGTGTTGTTGTATTTAACCTGATCTGGTCTGGTCTGTTTCAAAGGAATCTGGATTGGAATTGTTGATATTCAATAGAGTTGTTTACATGAAGGTAAGTATAACTTGTTATTTATAATTTCTATCTGCGGAGTTCCCATTTCCGAGAAGTTCGTCCGACCCGAAATCCAATTGCTTCCTAAGATTTCGTCTCGGATGACAAATCCACGTTTTTTTGTTTTCACCCGCGGAATTAGCCGCTGTGAGAGTGGGGTTGCCGAGTATTCCATCCGTAATGGAGACATTATTACTTATGAAAGGATTATTATGGGGGAAGAAGGGGGGGGTTTGTTTTTTTTTTTTTTTTTTTTTTGTTGTTTATGATTTTATTGAGGTTCTGATAGATAGGATTTAGGATGGAGTATAGAAAGTGACTTTAGAGTTTAGGTTAGGGTTGTTGCTGTTGCTTAAGTGTGTTCTGGACCTATGATGTATTTCTATTAATCTGGGGGGAGGGATGTCGTCAGGATGGGTGTCGATGATGCAAGAGGCTTAACTGGCCATTCTATTGGTTTCGGGGGTTTGGACTAGTAGAGCCTGGTGGCTTTGAGATATCCTTGGTTGAGGAATTGGTTGGTTATGGGATTGTGCCTGACCGATGGGTATGTATTTCGTTGTGCATATACTCTCTATGGTGGATGAGATATCGAATTGATTATCATTATAAATAACATCAAATATCTTTCTCCTTTCTTAACGTCGGTTCATCCTCGTCTACGTCCCCTACACCTCCACCCGACTGTCTCTTCTGAGCCTGCGTGGAGATAAACCGGATCATACTCTCGCAAAGACGATCAAGAACCCACTCTGGCTCGGTCTGTGAAGCTAACATGGGACTGTTCTCACCCATCCAGTCCCAATTCAAAATCCCATATTCATCTTCATACAAAACCGTATCCCCCGGACTCGGATCCGTGAATCGAATCATTCGGGTAAACTCCACCCACTCCTCGTAGCTGTAGCGCTTCGGATGGCCATTGACGGCATCCCGGGTCGTCCGACGTATGGCGAACGCGAGACGCTGGGCTAGCTCGAAGTCCGAAGGCTCTTTCTCATCTTGTTTACCGATCGGTTGTATGTTCCTTGCGCCGCTGGAGGACTCGCCGTTCTGGGTCCCTTCTACGTCATCTGGGCCGATTTGAAATCCCCGGGCGACTCGTTTGTTCTGCTCCCGTTTCTCCAGATAGGCCAGAATCGGGGGAAACCTGGCGATGAAGGACTTGTACTTCCCGGTACGGGGGAGGACGGTATAGTCCGCGACTTGACTGGTAGCGTGCTTGAACACCGCAACGACGGTATTGCTCATCTCGGAGATCAGCGAGGTCATGGTTGGGATGGCGATGAGCGACCACACGACGAAGAAAGGCTTCGCCGCGTTGGTGGTGGGTGTGATGTCCCCGTAACCAATAGTCAAAAGAGAGCAGAAAGCAAAATACAAGGCCTCAAAGTACGTAAACTGCTCCTCCAAGGCCCAGAATACCACGGCGCCGCAGGTCCACAGGATTCCAAAGGCAATGAGACTGAGTATGAGCCGGTACCATCGACGGAAGACTACACTTTCGTATTGGATGGCGCGCATGGCGTCGAACCTGTCCTTTTCCTCTTTCATGACGATGTCCTTTGGTCGACCGATTGCGTCGCGGTAGATGGCCGTCACTTTACTCATGATGGGTGTTTTTCGGGTGTGTTTGGGTCGATATGCGATTCTGGATGTGTTGGGTGTCAGCCTCAGTCTGCTTTGGAGGTCTTCTTCCATGAGAGATCGTGAGATTGTCGCTTCCCGTCGTCGTTCGGTGTGCTTTTGCACGACGTTTGTGTCTTGGAGGTCTCGGATGATCTTGTTGATACTCCCCACTACCAGACCCAAGATGATTATTCCAATCACGGCGTAGGGAAAGACAAGACCTCTCCCAACAGGGGTTTTGGGGGTGACATCGCCAAATCCAAGAGTCAGAATTGTTATATCGCAGAAATATAGTGCTTCTGCGATTGATATCCCTATGACCTTCTGGAAGACAGCGGCGCCTACTATTAACCAGATCCCAAAAGCAGTAGTCTGGAGAATCAAGGTCCGTTGACCATCTGTCAATGCAAAATATTGAGGGTAATGTCCAAGAAAGTATCCAAGCATGTTAATCATTAAAATAGTGGTGAGGATGAAATAGTGGATCGCTGCAATTACCGCATACCAGTATGCCTGCGAATAGGTCTGATTTGGAGGTATCGGGCTAGCATAGATATGCACTGAGCTGGTGATTCCGACCAACTGTGCGCGTTAGCCATAGTCGATGAGACTTATGGTCTTAAGCACCTACAATGGCGGTCGCTAAGGACCAAAGAATAATAGAAGCAGGCAAGGCTATAATATACCGGATAGTCCGGGTGAAGTTGAACAAAAGAAAAAGATTCCCTAGCACTCCAAAGGCAAGGGAGGTGGCGTTCAGACCAATACACCTGGCACAGTTAGTGTGGGCCACATCACTACTAGGGAATACCGGGTTATACCATCTAGGATCAGCCAGCAACACCTGCACCGGGTTTCCCTCCGGATCCTGTTTTTCAGGATGGATTTCACTTTTCCAAGACATAGCCAGCGCGACCACCGACATCACGTTTGCAAAGGGACTGGTCGTCGCAGCTATCAAGGGGATGGCGGTTGAGGCGAACCACCAATCTTGCGGCTCGTCATCGTCCGGAGGCCTCGGATTGAATTTATCTTGAAGCTTCTCCCACATGGGAACTTTTGCTAGGGATTTTGGGACTTTCGGATTATTTCCATCGCTGGCTTTTTCATTCATATTGAAAATGTAATTCTTTGGCTGCAGGGTCTCTCTCAGCCGATTATTGCTCGAAGCACGTATAGAATCTCATATTTGTGGTACAACGATGACAATACACGGAAGATAGGCATAGAATACTTTTATTCATGACGCATGGAAAGCCTTGTATATCAAATGTTGGTTTACATGAAGTCTCGGAAGTTGGACCTTGTTAAGGTGTGGGGATGAAATTCAATTTGAACTTCAAGGTTGCACCACGTTAAAGGCCTGAGGCATCAATCCGGCACGGAAAGTATAAATCTAGCCCTCATCCCTTCGCTGGATATCTCCAAATATGGAAGCAATCGATAGGGTAACCTACCTTTGAAGCGAAATTCGATGAATATGCTAAACAACACAATACCGACTACAAAGCCCAGTACGTATCCTCCGTGGCTGATTCTCTGCCGCCTCAATAAGTGCCTCCTGTTCGATATCATCAACCTTCCCCGTGAGTTGAATGTACCCCTCCTCATCAAGTTCAAGCAGTGCTCGTTTGAGCCACAAGCGACAAGTGATGGGCGGGGTATCAGGAACAGCAGCGAGGCGATCTGCCAGAGCGCGATGCAATGCAGGGTCCATCACCGCGATCTTTACAGCGATCAGTAAGTTCAGTGAATATGGAGTCCCGATAATAGGCTTCGTTTGATACTGCCATTGATTGCCCGTCTCGAGGCTGTTGATCACATGAAACATGATTCCTTGGCCCCGGCTTTGGACAAGGTAGAATGCCCAGTGGAATTGAATGTCGGAGCCGATGTCGGAGACTAGAATGTAGAGGCCATTTCTGTCGAAGGATATTGGGGTGTTTGGCATGTTGGGTTATTATGAGGAGCACTGCCGACTTGGAGAAAAAGTAGGAGGGAGGGAAGTTTAATCAAATAGAATGCAGGGCACGTAGCGCTTGACTAACCAGATTAGGAGTAGTCGGCGTGGATTATAAGCCTATGATTAGAAGCTTGTAAGGTAGCTCAAGTAACAGTAGTGGAAGATGTTGTCGTGTTTATTGTACAATCTTGGATAGTAGCACTTCCCGGTAGGGTCTTGTATAGTGTACTATGCTGTTTGCTTGACACTTGGGAGGTGCATGCCCTACTTAAGAATGAGATAGCAGATCGGTAAAGAGAACGAGGGCGAGACGAGCAGATGGACGAGTACAACGCCATGATGTATTTTCATCAACAGAGGGAGGGAAAGGTGGTTGGGAGACCAACTGAGGGAATAGACAGTACGTGTTCAAGAACTGAAAGGGTGCTAAAAGGTATAAGATACAGGAATGTTTTTCTGATCCAGCTTTTCTTAGTAGTACTGCACGCCTTCTGGCAAAGATATTGCAATGCTCACCCCGTTTTATGGGGAAAGCAAGGGTGCCCAACTATACCAGGATTATTGACTGGGATAGAGAGCCAAAGGAATACTATAAAGTTCAATAGTCTATCCACCTTTCCATTTTATTTCTCTCTCTCCCTTTTTCTCTCTTTTCTTTCTTTTCTTTTCTTTTCTTTTTCTCTTTTTTTTTTTTTT
>NW_022475771.1:0-9103 GCF_009193585.1 Aspergillus caelatus
TTTTTTTTTTTCATTAACCGGCCTGCATTGTCCGTTCGACTTCAATTTCTCTTCTTTAAATTTCATTTCTTTTCTTGTTTATCTACATTTTAGTGATACTGAAATGGGACGTTAATCTGTGGCCCCTATCAAACTTAAGCTATTTTTTCTCTCTGCTAAGTTAGCCCATAGTAACCAGCTTATGACAATTACTTGACCTATGATTATATCAGCTAGTAGTAAGAGACAAGTCAGACTGAGTACCAGTCTTCGAGTACATTGTACATCCTTCGAAGGTATCCATTCACTGGCACTATTTATCATTTTGACACGCGCAGCCTGCCATATTCACCACGGTAAACGCAATTAAAGTTTGCTCCCCACCTTAATGAATTACATTCAACGTCAATATGACAAGAACTTATAAGACCCGACACCATGTGCAGCCAGAGCCCGGATATTGCACGTCTTCCCAGGCCACGGATTCCGGATGCCGTATCACTATGTCTGCATGTTCCAATCATTGAAAGTGAACCTCATTCGTACCCAGGCAGTATTAACAACTGCTATGGATGTTTTTGTATTTTAGCTGTGCGTCGTAGTCGGTGTTTTGGGGTAGTATGAGGGTTTGCCCGTACGGTATATGGGTACATTTGTATGAAACAAGACCTATCGTGTTCTTTGTCAGAATTAAATAGGGACCTGGGTATACTTGATTTCTACTGTATGATTAATAGTATTTCAAGGTAGATGAGACACCTCGTAGTATTCACAAAGTCTTAAAAGAGGCCCTTTAATATAAGGTTAAAGACAAGTTACAACGTATAACGAGGCGAAGTAAACCCATATATAAAGCTCATTAGACACAAAAGTGGTGGTATCTTCTAGGAACAGTATACTCAGGGATTATTCAAAGGATAGTATCATAATCTGTCAAGGCTAGAAGTCTTATCCAGCATTTGTGAAGAACTAAGTCAGAATGAAGATGTAGAAAGAGGATGTAGAAATGGAACCATATCAACACAAATATTATAACTTAAAACGTGCAGATACTCGGCAATTTCAGGACCCGAATTCGAACGTATGTCCACACATAAATAGATGGATGTACGATGCGGAAAGTGGGATATGATTTATCAATTTATGGATATCCAAACCATAAAAGTCTGCTTTACAAGCCCCTACGAACTAGGCAGCGAACGACGCCGACAGCCAGGTCTGCAAGGGGTAGAAACTGCTCATAGAGTTTCTCCTTCCAGCTCCTTCAATAGCCGCCCCAGATCCTTCATCTTCTCTATTTTATCGTCTAACTTTTGCCTCCAGTTCGGCTCAGCTGTGAATTTCTCCATCCAACTCGACCACTTCTGGATAGCGCCAATTGCATCCTCGGGGGCGACACAAAACCATTCTCTGTGGTTCGACAAGCAGGCATCGCAGTCTATTGTCACCTGGTGCTCTCGCAGCTGCGCGTGGCACAAAGCCTCGACTACTTTAGGGTTTTTTATTTTATTGTCTGTGTCTGTTGACGTAGGGTAAAGTTCCATCGGTTTCCTGTTGCACGTGAAGGCAATATCTTCGAATCTTGTCTGACTCGTGAAGCCCGTGTAACCGATCTTCACAAAGCCTGAGTTTCCCTTGACTTTATATGCATAGACATATCCCTCCGGTGATCCTGACCTGGACTTCAACGCTGCCTGTGTACATTTGACAAAATTCGGACTATATCGTTCGACAACCGTGAATGGAGAGGTGTCATACCCTGCGTGCCAGACTGGTTAGCCAGATGCCTTCTTGGAGAAATTAGCAGGTTTTTATCACCTATCTGCTCAATGCTTGCAAGGGTGGGGATGTCATCTCGAATAAGCTGCTTGGGAGAGGCAATCTTAGCTGCGGCTGGGGCTGTTGATATTGACTGTGCTAGTTTGATAGGAGGGTGGATAGCCTGAATGTTGGACATCCATTCTCTGACGCTTGTTGGCTTTTCCTTGTCTCTATGAAGAGGGCAGAAGACACATTGCCCTAGTACTTCAAGGTGCGCCTGAAGTCTTGTATCATCGGAATATATATAAGGTGTGGTTACCTTCCACAGTATCTCTTGTATAATCTGGACATTCCGACCTCCTATCTTACTATCGCGAGAATCATGGACATGCCCATCTGCAAGACACTCGGTGCAGGCCTTAGGGACAATGTTCTTGATGCGCGTGGCAATAAACCATCTTGTTTGTTCCATACCCGATCCTGTGGGGCAAGAATCCAACATTTCTCCAAGTCTAGAGCTGGTTTGCTTTTGATGTGCCTTGCAAAGAGTGAGAGAAACCAGCTCATTCAATTTATTATCCGGATCCGCGGGCATATTGGCCATGGAGGAAATCAATTTATTGAGCTGAAACTTCCTCGATCGCACACCTTGTCCGCAAGGCATATTCATCTTCGTTAGAGCACCACATTGTCCTTTGTGAACACCCCACCGATCTTTCAAAGATTCAAGTATTGAACTCCAATGCTGGTTTGCTCTATTTTTTTCGTCGCCCTCTGAGCTTTGTCCCTTCTGGGGACTTGCTGGAGGAGTTCTGGGCACGAGGTCACTCCGAGCTAGTGAAGGGGTTTTCTCTTGACGCTCTGGTCGAACTACCCTGGAGGTGGCCGGCGAAGTAGGTGGGGTGAGGAACGCGCCAGGCTTCGCTTCTGGGCTTGAGCACCTCTGAGTCTGATTTGCTTCAGCATGCATGGTTGCGCTCGTCACTATGTTGCAAACGTTCTGATCGGTAAATACTTTATAAAAGGAAGATTGTCTTCGTTTCGAAAGCACTGCGGATCTGGACAGAATGACAGAAACCTATTTCCATATATATTTCAGGTTACCTTTAGAGAACATTTCGTTGCTTGTGTTTTGTATGATTTTTCCAGGTCAGGCGACGCATTGCAAGGCTGAGCCTCTGCGGGGTAACTTCGCTGGCTGATTCTAGTCATTTTAAACATAGCCTTCTAAAGCAAATCGCTTACTGATTGGATTAAAGTGATAAAATTGGCTCTCAAGTTGAGGCGACGTGGTTTTAGATTCCCATTCTGATTGATATCTTAATGCTAAAGACGGAGAGATAGCGAACTATTTGCCGCTTTGCTCGCAAGTATTTGTTTTCCAAAATAAAAAAAAAATATATATAAAAGAAAATAAAAGAATATTGATTATCATTCATTACTTCTATAAACGTGAGGGCCTATATACAAGCTGAGCATGAAATTCATTGGAAATCAGGACAGTCATAATGCAAGACTTTCAGGCCATGTAAGGCTTCTCCTCCGCACTGAGGCGACTGGCCCGGCGTCCTGCATGCTGTGCACGGTCTGCCTCCAGAGTCTGAGCAAATTTGCTGCTGGCCCGGATTTCAGGGCCCTTCCAATAAAATATATAGATAGGAATGGTCACTAGAATAGCCAGACAGGCGAGAATGGTACTCGCCCACTGCAGGTGAAACTTGCCACCGATGTTACTGTACATTGGAGTTGCGTACATGGCTGACAGCCCTGCAAGAAGATCGCGAGCAAAACCGTTGCCTCCGGTGGCGGAAGCAGAGTACGGTCCATAGGCGGCAACCATGTAGTCGATGGTTGCCATGTAGATCCCGTAATTCGCAATAGCAATCAAGAAAACAAACACAAGGGGCACAATCCAGTGGGTATAGTCCGGACCCATTGATGTCCAGGCAAATCCAAACAGACCGATCGTCTCCAGAGGTGCAATGAAGAGAAGGAGAAGCAAGCGACGTTCAGGTAACCGAGCTGTATTGCCATGACTCTTTCTAATTTGACGCTGGCGCCAAATGTCGGGGAGAAAGATGCCATATGCGACAACATAACCGATCACGATGGAGATGAAGCAGAGTCCAATCTGGAGAGGATTAAACCCCCACTGTTTGAACACAAGGTTGAATGACTCGATGCAGGTGAAGATCAGAGCGTCAGAGAAACCAGATAGCAGAGAAAGGAAGAGCACAATAGGTTCCCTCAGGAACATCTCAAAAGGTCGGCACCACACACGCAAAACATCTTTAGCTTCAAATCGGGGTTTCTTCAGCTCGTTCGGTCCATAAACATTCGGATCCTCACCCGTCTTGCGACGGCGCTTCGCCTCCCGATCGATAAGAATAGTCGCGCGAGTCTCAGAGACGAAAAAGAAGTGGACTAATTGCGTAACGCCACCAAAGATAAGCTGGATCCAGAAATTCCACTTCCATTTCAGCCACTGCTGGACCATTCCACCGAAGATAGGACCGATTGTGGTACCACCGACAGAAGACAATACCACATAGGCAACCGCAAAGCCTTGGTCATCAGGTTCCCACATGTCTGCAGTCATACCCAGAGTTACTGAGCCGCCCGCTGAGCTCAGGCCACCGAGGAAGCGGCAGACGATAATGGTGCCGAAGTTGGGAGCCAAAGCACAGGGGATCTGCCAAATATTGACCAGGAACAAACTGAGCTGCATG
This sequence comes from Aspergillus caelatus, assembly GCF_009193585.1. NCBI lineage: Eukaryota > Fungi > Ascomycota > Eurotiomycetes > Eurotiales > Aspergillaceae > Aspergillus > Aspergillus caelatus. The sequence continues at coordinate 4,470 of NW_022475771.1, forward strand.
ATGGGCCATCGGCCGAGCTCTTCACTCCAGGGTGCCCACAGCTCACATCCAAACGCATAGGCCACCAAGAAGATCATCTGGCCAACTCGAGCGGCTTGCTCACTAACGTGAAAATGCTCCGACAGGGGCGTGACCGCATTTGGATACACACTGCTGTTAAAGTTCATGGACATTTGCACAGTGAAGATAACCGTCAGGATAGCCCACTTCTTATACCACGGAAAGCTGAATCCCAGTTTGTCGTAGCAGTCGTCCTCTGATAGTTCTCGCTTCTCATTCCCACGGAGCTTCTCATGCTCCTCACTACTGTGGTCCGACTGAGAGACATGTTCGGCATGGAAAGGCGCAGGAGGTTGGCGAGAAGGACTTGAGCTTTTGTCCTCTAAAGCTAAGCCATCTTTCTTATCCGAATACTTTTCAGGGCTTGGACCTAAATCCTTCTTAGAAAGGTCATTCGACGCCATGACTAGGAGATGGCCGTCTTCAGGGCTGGATATATGCCACAAATCAGGTATGTGGGTCTGTGGGGAAAGAGATACCTTATGGAGAAAGGTTCATGAATATGGTAAAAAGAGAAAACTAGGATGGCTATTGAATTGCCAGTGGTTATATGATGAAAAGATGAGAAATAACCACAGGAACAAGGAAGTTACCAGACCTTTATATCAAAGGCTGGCGAGTAGTTGCGAATGGGTGGAATGAAATGATGCATTAGGAAAGACATATTCCTCAACGTCATGGCACAATTCTCCGATAATCTCAGCGGCTACTTCATCGGCCATCCCCACACATACCCCCTACGATCGGTTGGGTCCATCTGGCAGAGAACCACAATCTCCTCATACTCCACACCACCCTTCGGTCCCTTGCAATTCGTGCATAAGCAATTTAGCCCTTCAATGACAACCTGCAGCCTTTCCATACCACGGCAATTCCATGTGTTCTGTAAGGCTAATATCCTCCCTACATTGCTGGAAGCATAGCATGGAAAGACCGGCATTTGCCACCATGGGGATAACATCATGTCCGGACAAAGACCGTCCATACACACGCGCATTGATTCGCTTTGGCGCCAGATGGCGGCTCAGCGCTTAACGGAATTTCCTAGAGTAGAACTCCGAGCGATTAAAGAGGACTGAGTCACGACTGCTAATTGGCTTACCGAACAGACCGCCTCAGGTTATGACGCAAAGCACGGGGGCAAAGCCTGTTTGCATCCTTCGATCGCCTGCATGCGATTCCATTCTTCTCACCAACTAAGTTGAATGTCTCTCTCACCGGGCGTTCCGACATGCTCAGGCAGACAGATATTCGATGAATGCTTCCATGACATCACCTGGTCGTCCAATGCAACACGTTTAACCGATTTCTCCATGAAAAGATAACAATATCGTATACTACGGAAGATCAAATTATGAACAGCATAAACAACTCATGTTACAAAACTCATAGTTGAAATTGCTTGGATCTTTGTTTACAACGCTAACCCCTTGCTTTCTCTAATAACCTTTTAGGTCTAATCACAAGCCTGTCTTGTCTTGAGCCTGTTTATTTATTTTCTTATTGCCGTTTTCCCAAGCCCAAATGTATTCGCTAAGACTCATTCGATCCGAAGATTGTGTCGGTCCTATGCGACTCGTCATACACTTCGGGTACTAGGTGGACTCCTCTACTCCATCTGGAGACTCCAAAAACAAGGGGACAGTGCCGAGAAAACCTATGCAACTGGACCCATCGCCGAGCCGAACTTACTCGGACCGGCAAGATGAATTCCGTGCAATTGTTTTGCCGGTTGCGGTAGTCGTGTACAGTATTCAGTCTATGCTACAAGTAGGCATGTAGACTGTTGATGATATCTTTGGGAGCGATATTGTGTACCTTACGCAGTCGCCGGTATGTAGGTTCAACACTGCCTGTCGGCACAGGGCAGTGCAAAAGTGTATCATAGAGGCAGGTCATGACAAGTCGTGATAGCCGGTTCCACAAGGCCCAACCAGTCAAGGGGACTCAAGCCGTGTGAGGTCTGAATAAGAGACACAACAGACCCACAGGCCGGTACATCCCCACCCGACCCAGGCCAGGTCTTTCGGGGAAGAGACTATACTTTCCGCCATGCTGTGGCTCAAATAGCAGATTACAATCAGGCTAGTATAGAAGTGCATCTGGAGGCGGCAGACGCGTCGGTAGAGAACATAAGATGAGGTAGTGTTCCGAGCCGGTACATCGGCTGTAAAGCGAAAGAGACCAGTCACCGAGTGTTGCCTGATGCCAATCAATGCACACAGATGTTCCTTGGTGCGCTCGGAGCATGCTACTCATAGGATCGATACCAATAGAAAATTTTAGTGGATAATGAACCACCCATCATTCATCTGACCAGGCAGTCATTTCGCTTTTCCGAGCCAATCGAATACTCTGAAGGGTTAGTCACGACGTTTGTGAGCAAATCACTTAAATCAGTCAATAAGGGTTTCCATCATTTATGATATTACCCAATGATAACTACATATTCACCTATGGCCATCAGCATGTTCTTCACTGGGCCACTAATCGTCCCGACGCTAGAGGAGAAGACCATGTGCAACGTGATAGAATGCTACGGGGAGACCCTCGTTTGAAGAATTCATAACATGAGGATGTGCTACGTTGATGTGACTGTCTGTTGCTTCGGAAGTATGGCGCCTTGGTTGGAATGTTACATTTCCCGGCAACACCGGGTATCTGAAGTAACCTCGTCGTGACCATTCATCAAGTCAGCTTTTGAGCACAAAAGATGTCTACGCTATTGACAGAACATATTGCGTGCCGACCCTTTGCTTGGCCATTTTACTGGAATGCCGAGATCCAACTAACCTACAGTCGTTAGTCTATATCCTGTCTTCCCCTAAGGGTTACTTCCATATCTGGAATTCCGGGTATCTCATTCCACCAAGCCACATCAAGGGGGTTAGAATAGTGAACAAAACTTCTATTGCCCAGATGATTCCAACTGTAGGCGCCGCTACCGATCAGCCACATACTTCGGTGAGGGCGCAGTACTTGTTCTTTGCACGGGATCGATTCTAGAACAAAAGCCCCTGTATACCGTTCTTTACCGGCTGTTAAATGAGCAGAATCAGGAACGACTAGATACTCTAGCCACTGTTTGGTTTTTCTTTCCATCCTTGCAGAGTGCTCATATACACGTTTATTGTGGGTAATTCTCTTGGGTAGAGTAATGTTGTAAGAACGCTTTCGGCCGAGATTGCTTTCTATCCCTGGTTAGGGAATTTATTACAATACTAGAGAATCTTAGACGGATTCGGTTATCCGGTCTAAAACATTTTCTCGGTTCATTCAACTTCTAATGAAACTCGTGTAGATCGCAACCATAGATCGGCGCGGGAGATGTGCTCTAGAGCACGAACCTAAAGTTTATACCGAAAGTACTCTGTAGTATGCCCGTCATTTAATGCTCATGCATCTCACATCGTCATTGAGCTCTTCACCTGCGACATCCTTCTAGCCTTGCTTTCATTACTTTGAATACACAGACAACATTTGACAATTCACTCAAAGTGCCAGCACCCAACCATAAAGAGAGACGCCTGTATATATTCCCTTAACAAAGTAGTAGCTCCTCCCCATTGCCTATAAGCAATGGTTGTCTAACGAGTATGCAATAAGCCAATAGATAGCTCATGCATCACTAATTTTATGTACGAGCACACCCCCCTCGATCCACCTAATACGAGATCTCAAGCCCATAGTACATGCTAGTACCACCTGCAAACCCACCCAACCAGGTACTTTCCAACACTACTTTGAATCCGAGCTACTCATACATTTTCCCTAACAAACACATTGCAACAGAGATTCCCATTTAATTTAATTAAATTAATAGATCCAGTACATGCATAAACAGTTTATGATTCATTCTTCTTTTTCATCATGACTCATCAAATCTAACCTAACTCGCATAAACACCAAAGACATAAAACAAATACACCGCTCACTCGTAACCTCATTTATCCCAAACGCCCAAGCCCACCGCAAGTATCAACTCAACAAACCCAATACCCACCATCGCTCAAGAGTCAACCTCCCAACACTGAAGTTGAACTCACCTCAGACCCTACACTCCCCCTCCCAGAACTCCTCCCACCAGAAGAAGCCTTCCGCTTCCGAACCAAATCCCTCCTCTTATACGCCCGTCTCAAAAAGCTATCATCCAGTACTCTAGGCTGACCATATCCCATACCCCCCATGACCACAACCCCAGGAACAACATACATACTCCCGTAACCAGACTCATAACTATAATTGTAATTGTAGTGAGAGTGATGGGTATAGGTATAGTTATAATGTTGCTTATAATTGACTTTGTATTCATACCCCCCACCCCCAGCGACAGAGACGGAAGCCAATATCCCCGGAATAAAACTATGTGGTACGCGTGACCGGAGGGCAGATAACAAGACAGCGTGTTCCAGGCGTCGTTTGTGGAGTTTTGCGGCTTCGAGGGTTGTTTTGTGGGTTTCTGGTTCTGCTTCCCAAGGTGAGTTTGGGTTTTGGTTTGGTTGTGGGACTGGTGTGGTATGTTGGTGTTCTTTCGAGTGTGTTTGAGGATTCATTTTTTTTTTTTTTTTTGTGGT
>NW_022475772.1:0-9101 GCF_009193585.1 Aspergillus caelatus
AAAAAAAAGTGTGTAGCACATCACATAATCAATATACAAAAATGGAATCGAAGGATAAAAATGGAAAATAAACAAAAATTAAAGAAAAACATACAACAGGAGGGATTCGCTGGTGGTCACCCACCCAACTACTAACCTCCCGGCGTGTGGCTTAAGTACGGCTGAGCGGACGGGAAGCCCTGTTCTCCACACCCTATGGTCGTATGTGCTTGTTTTCTTCCCGAAAAAGCTTATATTGCCCGCTCATGCTATTTTCTTGCAGCACACACAAGATGAGAAGGGTAAAAGGGGGTGATAGACAATAACTAGAAATGATTACTTACTGAAATCCGGTCATTGCTTCTTTGAGATTCCATGCGTCTATGATTGCCTCCGGGACAACAGGCAGCGCAATGGCAGTACCCACAAGGAGCAGCTGCAGAGCGGTGTTGACCTTGGAGATCGTCGTGGGTTTGACCTCCGCGGAAGGGAGAGAGAAATCCCAATACCGTGCCATAGTTTTGGGCGGGGGAAGTGAAATCCAGCGATAGTAAATCGCGGATATAGCAAGGCCGACATCACGACCGAGAATGATTACGGCGAGCCACACTATTTGAGCAAGTTAACATCGCTGTACATGTCGGCATGTCCCCCACATAGTGGTTAGTAGATTGCTTACCCGGAATGGAGCCATTGACTGCTAAACAAGCGACCCCAATGGTCATCAGTAGCTTATCAGCCATGGGATCGATGATTGTCCCAACAACGGTTTGCAGGTTATATCGCCGCGCGATGTAGCCATCAACCAGGTCGGTAATTCCAGCATAAGCGAATAGGGCCAACGCAGCCTGGTGGTAATCATGGACAAGGAAATACCCTACCAAAGGGGCGGCAACCAAGCGAGTCATGGTGAGTATATTGGGAATCGTGTAGATGTTCTCGTGGCTGGTAGGTAGGGGAATGCGAGAAAGGATTGGTGACTTCTTTGAGCCAGTTTGAGATCTTATACGACTTAGTCCACATGAGGTCATGAATGTATTGCGCATAAAAACAAGACTTTGATGAAAATGCGGTGTAGACACAACACAGGATAGTCTAGAACACCTACTTTTGAGCGTCAGTCTGATCGGAGGGCTTATCGGTAGCATGCCATCTCTTTTGAGGACCGAGACTTTGGCGCCAATGAGACGTCAAGCGCAGAGTCGCGCAGCCGTTGTTGTTCAGGGATCTAGAAGCCTGTCAGACCAATCCCCCCTTCCAAGCACGATTAACATGAATAGAAAGCCCATACTTGCTTCGTAATGAGCTCGAGGGACTAGCTAATGTGAAGATTGAAGAGCCGCGAAACTCCATTCGAAGACCCGACCATCTTTCCCGTACGGCAGCACCGTTTCCGAGAGATGGAGCTGCAGTGCCATTGTACAAGCGAGGACACTGTCGAGACGCGCGAAGAGGCGCCAGCACAAAGGACCTTGCAGCCATAATGAAAGCTCAATATTCAAACAAAATGAGTAGATTCTAAGCCAATCAGGTCAATGGATAAACTGCAGTATGGCACTGAAGGAGACCTGTGCAGCTTCGAACTTCAAAGAGAAATGTTCACTTAAAAAATTGCTCCTTCCCAAGCATAACCGATAGTATACAGCTTCGATATGTTCCCAGAGGCCAAATCAGTCAATCCATGAACTGATATCGAAGGTCAGTACTCTGAAGGCTAAATTCATATAACAGGCAGAAAAAGAAAACGATAGTGTCAAGTCTAATCCAAAATTTTCTTCCGTATAAACTAATAAAGAAATAACGAAGGCGTCAAAGAAATAAAATGAAAGACGAAGTGGCGCGTGATAACCGACAACAGTTCAAGTTATCTGATGAGGTGATATAGAAATGGCAGCTCGATGACTGAGTTCCGCGACTCCAACCCGAGGGAAATCTCAAGGTTAGCAGGAGCGCAACTAACAAATAGTCCAGGCAATTGCCATTCAAAACAGACTTGAATGCAATTGGCTGGGGAGCTGCCACAGAAACTTGAAGATATATCGGGTTGAAAATTAAAAAGTACGATGGAAGCTATACAAATCGAGGCTCGTGATTTGAGGAAAACGTCCGCGGAACAACAGTTGATCCGGAAGGTGTCATGTGATAGGAACGGTCAGCAGTACGACTAAGTAGTTAGTAGTTGGTATGATGACAATGACCATGACAACGACGATGATCGAGTCGTAAAGCTATGGTGTAATGAGTAGTTGATCAAGCAACGTTTCAAGATCTCCAGCTGACTCATAACAGATGATAGAGTTCATCTGCTCTGATGCAGCAGATCGACCTCTTCTTGGCATGCTGCTATATAAATCGGCACGAGTCTCATCTGACTTGCTTGCTCCCATCAGTGCTTCTCACCTGATAGTAAGAAGAGCAGCTGTCCACATTGCTGTCGTCATACTAAATGACTCCCCAAAATGAGGCGACATGTATAGAATGCCTTTACCCCGGACTTTTAAGCCAGTCCGTGGGAGTACTACAACTGTTGTTCACTATAGAGTGTTACTCCATGGATAGTAATAGGGCTTCATGACTTCACCATGGGGATATGGGATGAAGATGAGGATCCGGAGCCGTTTCCGATGAGGAACCCGAACATGGCCATGGTCACTATAGACCGTCCTGCGGCTCCAGCACCACCAGGAACTCCATCGCCTCCAGCATTAAGGCGGCCAAGTGCACCCGGGCACCCATTAACGGAGCCCTCTACAGATCCAAATCTGGCCAACCCCCGTCTTATGGTCAACAGAGCATGTATCTACGAACGCCAATTACCAGGAGATGCCTACATTACGGCTCACGTGCAGCGTCTGCAACACGGGTTTTACTCGAGCCCAGCCGTTTCTGATCAAGACCTCGACCATGTTGACTTCCTGGGTATCAGTTTCGTTTTCCACTCCCCCAACACCCTTACGCATCGCTTCAAGGCAGCGACCATCCGAGCCTCGATCCACAGCATGCGAGAAAATCCCAACCCCTTCTCTGCGTCACAAAACCCTCATACCTACCGGTCCAGAAACCCACGGTTTCTCAAACACGCACCCCACCTCCTGTATGGGTCTGTCTCGCCCGAGACGCTTCAATGGAACTACAGTCTCTCTGGATCTCTCGGTGTAGCTGAGCTACCCCTCATGGCCAGCATCTCGCCGTCTGGCGGCATGAACGGACGGTACCGACGGTACGAGATGATGAGAATCCAGGGCTCAGTCCGGTCATTGAAGAGCCCACGCGGGCGAAAGTTTGACGTCGAGGCAGGGGAAATTGTTTGGTCACTGGAGGAAAACAATCTGCAACGCTCTGGCCTGCCACGAGAATTCACATTTGCCATGTTAATCCAGAAACCGCGCGCCGACAGCCGAATCCAACTCGTGCTGGATATCGAGCCAGTCCTCCAGTGCAGCTACTTCAACTACCCGACATGGTGGCTGGATCTCCCAGCGTACAAACCGGTGCCTCGACGGTCAGTAGACTTTCGAGTCGAAGTTGGGCAGCGCTTTGAGCCCCTCACGCCCAATAAAGGATTCAACTTTGCTACCCTGGAGAGCTCGTTTGATGATTATGTGCATATGCCAGGAAGGAAAGTTACCACTGGGGTGAGTCTACTCCGCCCTTGACTAGAAAAAGTCAATCGAGAGATATCCCTCAAAGTCCATGAAAGCTCACGTAAAATTGCAGATACCCCTGGAAGGCGGAATCGCTCAAGACGACAACGAAGTCCGGCGTGAAGTCACCCGAGATTTCTCCATGGTCGAACCCGTCCGGGGGATCCCCCGAGCGCCATACACAGGATCAACGCCCGCCGGGGCCGCAGGTAAAATGCACGGAAATCGGAATGGAGTCAGCAACATGCTACCTATCCTCGATCCAGGGTCTCTCTCCGTGCGGATCCTACTCGACAACAGCCACGGGCATAGCAGCCAGCTGGCGTCGCATATCTCCGCCCTGCGGTCGAACAGCAACATTGCGAAAGAACGAGATAAGACGCAGGGTCAAGCACCTCCTCCATCCTCCGCGACTATCCGAGATAAACGATCATCAACACAACCCAAGAAAGTGCAGATCGCGCAAAGCGTGTCGGATAATCAAATCATGAAGCGCGATCGAGGCAACTAGATAGTGTTGCCTTTACACACGCCCGCCCCCCGCCCCCCTTCCTTCATTCCCAGCATCCAGAAAGTATATTTTACGCTCTGCTTTTAATAAATGCATGTACAATAGACTACAGCAATGATACCCCTAGCATATAAGCGACGTGGGACCAAGCTCCTAACCCCGGTAGAAACTCAAATCCATGCGAACGAGAAAGATCCCAGATCAGGGCCCCCGCTATGCAAGTATATCATATCACATACATACATACATACATAAAACAACCAACCATCAAGAAACCTAAAATAAGCCCCTAAAATCAAAAAGAAAACAAGAAGATCAGAAAGCGACTCTAAAGCAAGAAAAGAATAAAAGAATAAAAAAGGAAAAGAATCAGAAAAACCACCCCCCACCCCCCCAGTCAATAAGACCCCTACTTAAGAAAATAATAACGAAAAAAAAAAAGAAAAAGAAAAAATAAAAGGCAAAACGCGTGACACAGATTAAAACCCACCCCAGCCAATAACCCTGGGCCCCGTGATCGGCACCCCAGAAACGGTACTTAATTGCCATGCGAACGCATGTCATTGGACCAAAGCCGAGTGGAGCCCTCGGGATAAATCGTAAGGCCCACATTCGGTCATGATCTGCATCCCGAAAGTAATAAGTTATAGGTATATTAACTTAAATTTGAAAATGGGCGGAGAGGGAGAGAGAGGGAACCCTGACCTTACCTAATTTATTTGAACTTAAGTTAACCTTAGATTTTTCTCATGCTTGGGCTTTTTTTTGTTTTCCTTTCTTTTAACCTCTTTTTTTTTTTTTTTTTAAAACTTTGATATGTAGGGATGTAGATGACACTATGGGTGGGGAGAGATTTTGTCGGGTGATGGTGGATTGGGGGTATGAGAACCCTGGTTCGTGGGTTGGTTTGGGTTTGTTACGGTGACATCTTCAATTTTTGTTCTTTTCCTGCTTTCTTGTTGTGTCATATGCTTCTTTCCTTGATGTCCGAGTCGAGACCGTGCATAGCATTGTTGTTTGCGTAGATGTAAGTGTCATGGCTATGACATTCATAAAGGTAACCCCAACAGAAAAGAAAGACAGACTGGAGAAAAACGGAGATGGTATCAAGTTATGGAGAAAAGAAAGCAAAGAAATACAGATAATTATACTTGAATTGACCCTACTTTTCCCGAATACAACGAGCCGGATATCGATCGAGTCGAACAGAGAACCACCCACATGTGCAAATCGTGAATTGAAACAAAAGAAAAACATGAACGTGAGAGAGAAGTAAAAAAAAGAGTCCTTCCCTCCCAAATAATAAAATACTCGAGAAAACCATCCCTCACAAATGATACAAGAGAAGTAAACGTTTCTCATATACATCTCCTGCACAACGCTGCTTCAGTACCCGAAATCATCTTGCAGTCGACAACGGCCCGGACGCGATTGCAGAAGGGGCCCGAGAAAAGACACAGGGTAATGATATCACCAGCTCCTCGCTGAACATTGCATGAAACACTCGCAGAAGGGAGTAAAAGAAAAAGCGAGGCGGTTCTGCAAACCAGCGTTGCATCGAACTGACTGGTGGACCTGCGGCTCGCGCTTCAATATACACCAGAATTCACGGTGTCCTCCTAAAAAACAATAAGGATATGATCGTGACGAACAACAAACGCAAAAGCGAAAACGAACAAAAAGATATACCACAGATAACCGCCCCAAACCGTGCCACCCAAACCGACCCATTGATCATAATCACATTAGAGCGACACACAGAGAACATTGCTTTCAGAAAGGATAATAATAACGAAAAAGAAACCACCCAAGCGGCAGAAATAGTACGAAGGCTAGAACTAAAGAAAAGGAATTTTGCAGTGCATCACATCATCGTAGGGGGAATAACACGAATATAACGTTCGAAGAAACAAAAAGAACCACCGGTATCTCCTCTAAGAGCAGTAATCATCCGGGTAATCATCCGTAGCATATATGCAGAGTCTATTCCCAAATTGCCGCCCTTTTGCCGGAGAGAGAAAACGTATAACATGCGAAAAATTAGGTGTTAAGAATAAAAAGAAAAAAAGAGGGAAAAGAAGAAGTATAACTAGAGCGGCTAGACCAACAATGGTTATACCTGTGGTTGGGCTGGAGCAGCTGTCGTCCAAGTGGAGACAGGGTAGTTAGCATGAGCAGCTGGAGCGGTGGCGCCCACATAATACGGATGTCTGTCGCCTCCAGTGTAATAAGGGTTAGGAATTGGATTCGATTCCCGACGAGGGATAGTAGGGTCAAAAGCCGCCATGCCGCGCTGTTCCAGAGACTGGTGCGATGCCCCATCCAATTGCCCCGCTAGGCTGAAACTGTTACCCCGTGAATATGTAGCCGGAGTGGCAGGGTCCATCGGTGAGGTTGCATCGGTTGCAACACTTCGCGAGGAAATCGAAGAGTTCCGATAAGCCGAGGGGCTGTGGTCCGAGTGGGACCGATTACGGTCGCTCAAGGAGCTCGGCATAGCCGCGCCCATGGCGGATGGAATGGACGACGAAAGAGGATTATGGTTAAGCGCATCGAAACTCGTCCCATACTGCGCTGGACGGAACTGCGGATAGTCGTCGGGTTTCTGTGGGATCTGAGTCGGAGCTGATGGAGCAGGAAGATAAGGATTGGGGGCCGGCTGTGCAGGGATTGATCCGGCCATTGAATACGCCGTCATCGGCGCCGACTGTGGCGGATGGGTTGCTGCATAAGGATTCGCGTGCATATAGAAATCCGGATGAGGATTCGGCATCCCATACCCTGGGGGAGCTACCAGCTGCGGAGGACGATATCCGTACAGCGCATGGGACGGATCATTCTCCAAGCTGCCAGTCTCTAGATCATCAATGGGAGCCCGGAAACTTTGCTTCTGGGTCAGTTCTGCCCGGGGCCTGATATATCTCAGTGAATCAACCATCGACGGCGGGTTTAAGACACCCCTCATCACATCCTCCACGCTATAGTATGACACCAGATGGTGTGTCACGCCGGAGACAGTCACACTCATCGTCTTCTTGACTAAACCCGAGTCCTTGAAGCCGTACGAATCCACCAAGGAACCGACCAGTGCTCTTTCCACATCAGACTGGTGCGATCTCTCTCCGAACGTCCCGGTTGACGAAGGAGAATAGCCTTGGCTACCGTTGCTGTCATGGCGTGCATACGGCTCCCCGGGCCTGCTTGGAGGGACTGGCCGTCGGTTGGCCTTCTTCATCGCTCGCTTCTTCTCGCCCGGGGGGAATGGCTTTTCGAGCTCTCGATAGACCAAGAAGTTGCCCAGAATGCGACTCGGACTCCAAGTGACGCCGTCTGTCCATCGCTTGATTCCCGATGAGTTTTCCTCGTAGATAAATACGCTTCCGCTCCGGACTAAATGACCACGCTCACGATCGTGAGGTCGGCGGGGCACATGGTGCAGGACACCGGTCAAACATGCCTCGAACAGGATTAATGCATCTTGCGTTGTCGCAACGTACCCCGTGAAGGTAGGCTCCAACACTGTGGTGGTGCCGTTGACCATTGTTTATGGTGGTTGTAGGTTCGAACCTAGTTCAAAGGGGGCCAGAGAGGTAAAATCGATCAAAGTTAAGGCCACCGCTGATCAAAGTTTCGCGGGCTAGATGGTTATTCAACAGAGTAGTAGTTCCCAACTCGCAGAAAGAAGGATGGCATACACAAGACCCGCGATTTCTCTAAATCGCGATTGCCAGAAATGTATGGTTAAATAAATCGATGAGCTCTTGCTCTCCTGCGATGTAATCACACTGGAGAAAAACTGGAGCTTGAAGAGTGGGAGAATTCGGGAGGGGGAGGCAAATGTCCAGTCGACCTCCCGGGGCGAAGTTTAGGAGAGAATGACAGGTTGATGGGGAGTCAAAGCGGACGGTGAACCGTAGAAAAGGGATGATGGCGCAAGTTAAAATCCCCTCTTCTCAACGAGTTGAAGGATCACCCAGACGTGGGCAACCCGGATCGACAGCAAGCACGGGCCCGTCCTTTTTTGTCCAGGTCTTTCGCCAGGAAAGAAAGGTTGGATCCGGAGAGATTGAATCGCCCTAAGCAATTACTGGGTCGACCGGAGCTCTGGTTCCACGGATAGCGATCGGGATCGTAAAATGTTGACTTATGACTAGACTCGTCCCCGAACCAGAGAAAGAGCTGCGGGAATTCCAAGAGTTGGGCCTGCAAGATGGGTCAGATAAACCCCGATTTTCGTCGTCAAAACTCCCAACGAGATGCGAAAGAATTAAATTATAAACCAACCCCTGAGTCGCAAGAAGTAACAAAAGTGAGAATAAGAGAGAAGGGAGGTTAAAAAAGAGAGAGAAAGATCAATTCGGCTTACACTCTGTGAAGACAGTGAATGCGCAGTTTGGGGTGCCTGGTTCCGTAGGAGGGAATGTAAGCCGATTTATCCACTTTTTGGGGTTCAGAACAGCCACCAGTGCGCCATACGAAATTTGAGAATAGAAAACGAAACAATAACAAGAGTTGTGGAAATATCAGAGAACAACTTGAAACATCTTGGGGGAAAAAACTAATCAAAAATAAAAAGGGACCAAAACAAGATGAAGATATTGAGCAGGATGGGGCAAAGGTTTAAAAATTATAGACTAAATCAAAAAGGCAAAGAAATAAAATAAGAGGAATTTAAATGATCAAGATTCACATAACAGACTGCAGGGTTCGTCAGGGTAAGGTATTGTAAGAGCTCTTCCCTTTATTTTTCCATTCTGGATTTTTGATTTTTCAAAAATCGAAAATAAAAAAAATAAATAAAAATAAAAAATAAAAAAGAGAGAGAGAGAAGATTATTAAAAAAATCCCCTAACCCCTTCCTGATGATGATGATGATGATGATGACGATGATGATCGAAGAGCAAGTTGGCCCAAAGAAAAAATAATAATATTAATCATAAATCAAATGAAAATGACAAAACAAAAAA
>NW_022475773.1:0-9100 GCF_009193585.1 Aspergillus caelatus
TTATTAATAATATATTCTATAAAAAATAAAGTTTAAGCTTAAAAAATATTATTATAAACTAAAATAGAATATTGTATTAGGTTTAAAAAAAATAGTAACTATATTTTTAAACTATAATATTTAGATATAGATAAAATTAAATAATTAAGAAATATTATATTTAATAAAATCTATTTCTACTATAATAATAAAAATAATAGTTCTATATAATTAACTATATTTAAATTACTAAATAGTTTTTTTTCTAATAAAGATATTTTAATTATAATTCTTAATATTTTTATAGAAAAATTAAACTAGAAAAGCTTTCTAATTTAATTATAGATTATATTTATATAATTATTTTTTTTATTAATAAAACTATCTTTTTAGTAGATAATAAAAATACTGTTAAAGATTAGATTTAATATAATAGAATTAATAATAAATAGATATTTAAAATTACTATTAGTTACTCGCAGACCAGTCTCTATATAAAGAAAAGGCCGATTATTTTATTCTACTCTATTTAAATTTTTTTATCTACTGTTTTCAGTTCTTATATATAATTATTTTTTAATAGATTCTATTTCTTATTATTAAATAGTATTTAAAGTTTATATCTTTTACTTATCTACTATAATTTAATTGTTAAATAACTATCTAATAATTAAACAATATATTATAGTACTAATACAATAAGTATATAATCTATAGCATTTTAAATAAATAGATAAATAAGAGTTTACTAAATAATTTAATTATAAAATTTATCTATATATCGATTATATTATAATTATTTATAAAAAACTAGATTATAAGTAGCTATTCTTATTTTTTTTAATTAAGATTTAGATTATTTATTATTAAATAAAACTATTAGATTATTTCTAAAGCTAATTAATAATATTTCCGGATCGAAATTAAATAGTTAGATAAGTACTTAACTAAGCTATTTAGAAATTGTTAAGTTAGATCGACTATTAAATTATTTAAGATTAAAGTTAACTATTTCTTAGTAGTTCTTAGTAATAATATTCTCAGAATATTTTTTCAATTACTAAACTTAATTTAATTTTTAATAAATTAATAAATCAGTATAATTATATATTCTAATTATTAATTCTCTCTAGGCTAACTTATTAATCTTTTTAATAATTATAGTCTAATCTGCTATTATATTATATTCGACAAGATTTCTTTACCAGTTAATAGAAAATTTAGCTTATTAATTATTTAGATCTTATTCTTAATTAGACCAGTTCTTTTTGTAAACTGAGAGACAATTATCAAATTGAATAATAAGACTATAAAAAGTTATTAAAAAGTCCGGTAATTTATCTATATCTAAGTTATCTGTCTATTCTCCAATTACCGAAGTAGATAACAGTACAGTAGCTAATAATATAGTAAATAATATAGTAAATAATATAGTAAATAATATAGTAAATATTTAATAAGTTAATATAAATTATAGAAGTACTTCAGAACCAGTAAAATAGTTAAGAACTATTAGAATCTTAGAGTAATAGAGAACTAACTGATAAACAAAAATAAATAGATTAGACTAGATTCTCTAGATTTTCTAATTTTTAAGATAATTCTAGTATATCTAAATAAAATAGTAAGAATATAGAAGTTAGATAACTATAAATTAATATCTAAAAAATTAAAGATATTGGCTACTTCTATTTTAATTAATCAGAAAATATCAATTAAGTAGCTAATCTTCTAAAAGATTAAGAAGTATAGATATATTATAGAAATATTTATATATTTATTAATTAAATAAAAGATATAGTAGTATTTAAAATTAAATAAATTATTAGAGCTAATATTTATTTATACTTTAGAGAAGCGGCTTTAGAATAGTTTATAACAGAGCTTATTTAACTAAAGAAAATAGATTTATATAATATTTCTATTAAGAAAGATTAGCTGAGTTCTCTTATATAAAGATTTAAATCAAGGACTCTCGAAGTACTTAAAAAATTATTATTTTATTTTATAGTTCCTGAGATATCTATACTAAGAAAACTCTATAAATATATACTTAGAAATTACTATCGTATATTTAAACTATTAATATAGATAGTATATATAATTAGTTAATATTTATTTAGTTCTATATAGAATTTTTTTAAGAAGAAATATTACTGAACTGATATTAGATACTACTTTAGAAATATTTCTTAATAAGCTTAATTAAAAGTATAGAATATAGAAAAATTTAATATAAAATTACTAACTCTATAAGTTTAAAAAGCTATCCCTTTATAGATTACTAGACAGAAGATAATTAAGTCTAATCTAGTAAAAAAGAGCCCCAGAAAAACTATTTAATTATAGTTTTAGAAATTGGAATATTAATTAAAACTATATTAATTTTTAATATAGTAATTAGTAATATTAATAAGCTATATAATACTAGAATTCTTATTAAGTATATTAATCTCTGTATTCTAATTAACTATACCAAAATTGATTATTATTATAAATATAGTATTAAGTACTGGAATAGAATAGGAATTAGTTACTACTAGTAGATAAATCTACTAATTTCGATATATTATATATAAATCGGTAGAAATAGAATTAGTAAGAAATAAACTAACAAAAATATTTTTTTTAATAGTATTAAGAATCGAGACTGAATTATTGAATAGATAATCGATTTGTATCCGGTAAAGAAATATTTCAAGATTATCTAAGAGATATCTATTATACAGATATATTAGGATACTCGGGAGAAATAATAAATATTTTATAAGTTACTTTCTAAAAGAAAATAGAAATTATACTAGATACTAAGTTAACTAATAAACTGAATAATAAGAAATATTATATAAAAGAGTAGAAATATAATAAACAAAAATATTAAATTAACTATTTAAATAACTATATATTAAATAATTATAAAAATCTATATAATTATAGTTATAATAAAAAGCTCGATAATTATAAATAATAATTATTATATATTAACTATAAACTACAACTAGTAGTTAACTATTTTATATATAGAAAGAATTTTATATTAAATAATTAACTATATAAATATATATCTACTTATAACAGATTAGATAAAAGATTAGAAAAAGTCTATAAAGTAATATAAATTATTAACTCTAGCTCTTAAATATTTATAGACTAAATTAGAATTTTTATTTAGAAATTGGAGATATATAACTATTTTATTAGAAATTAGAAATTTTAACAATTAAACTATTATTTATTTTAATATAGATTGTTTAATAATCTTAATAAACTTTAATTTAGTAAAGAGTCTAGGACTATTTACTAAGTTCTATCTACTAGTTATTGTCTCTGATATCAGATCTAAATATTAATGTATAAAATTAATATACTATAGATATAGATTAAAGTATATTTAATTAATAATCTAAAAGTTAAATTTTTTATTGGAATAGATATAATCGGTTTTAAATAAATAATTCTAGATTTTAACAGTTGATAAATATATCTAAATAAGTAAAACTAAATAATAATATTTATTAATATCTATACTAAATAAAACTAAATATTAAATATATCTATATATACTAATTTATATATTATTTTATTAAGCTATATATAATTATTAATTTTAATTTATACTAAATATTCTTTATTAACTGATTATAATTATCTATTCTAACTATCAAGTACTATTTCTTTTGTAATATATATATTATTGATAAGTATAGAAACTATTTTTATTAAAATTTATAATTATTTATTATATCTATTAATAGTTGATAAAGATACTTGATTAAGACTTATATTAGATAATAAATATATTAAGATTCATTAAGTAGATATCTCAGAAGATATATTATTTAGAATAAAGATAGAAAATATTAAAGTATTAATAAATATAGTCTATAGAGAAAAAATAGAGTAGATATAGTTAAAATTTCTAAAGAGTTATAGATAGAAATACTATTAAAATATAGTTAGAAGAATTATTTATCAAAACTATTAGTATATTAAAATAATTTAAAAGATAAGACTATAATTAATAAAATATTTAATAAGCTCTATTAGTAGAATAAATTAGAGATCTACTAAAAATTAATATTAAATATATATTTAATATTTACTATATAGAAAATAATAACTGGTTCTAATAGATTACTATTCTAAAAATTATAAGTAATAGTTAATATATATACACTAAATAAAAAGATAATATCTAATTTATATCTAGTCTCTATATAGTCAGAGATTATTAATATAATTAGAGATCAATAGTATATATTAATAATTAATACTTAAAATTAATTTTATTAATAGAGAATTAAGAAAAAATATTATTATAGACTAGTAGTAATTATATACCAAGGATAAAAGTAGTTTAAGATAGTAATTATAAACTTTAAAAACTCTATTCTATATATCTAGAGATAGCTTAATCTAATACTAGCTAAGTTTAAATATTTTTGTAAAGTATATATTAATAATATTATTATAGTTTTGATAACTTTTAATAAATATATTGACTATCTATACTAAGTTTTTAGTAAGCTAGAAGATATAAATATTATTTTAGAATTAAAAAAGATTTTTATAAAGTATTTATTAATTGTTGTACTAAATTAATAAATAGATAGACTAGAATTAATAATTATTAATAAAAAATTAGCTCTATAGAAATTCTATTAACGATTATAAAGTTAAGGTAAAGAAATATTAACTAATTTTTACTGAAGTTTTAATTTTATTATTAGTAATTATTAATTTAATATTCTATAATAATAGATAGGTAATTTTATTAGCTAAATTACTTTATTAGATTTTAAGAATTCTATCTACTAAGCTAGCTTCTATTAATAAATCTAGAAAATAAGATCTAATTAGAAGATATACTAAGTTTAGGACTCTATCTAATTTAGACTCTATAGAATTCTATATTTAGATATAGAAAAATCTATATACTGAAATCCTAGGACTAGATATCCCAGAGATTTAAAGCTCCATTAGATTTCTATTTAATTTTCTAGAATTGATTTCTATTATTTTATCTATATTTTTAGTTCTATAGTAAAATAAACTACTTAAAAAATTTAAAAATAATAAGCCTATATTGTCTTTCTACAAAATATCTAAGTACTTTAGGGACTATACTAGAAGGAATCAATTAAATTAGTCTAGGAGTTCTAGATTTAAAATAGTCGCAGTAACTCTATAAGATAAATCTAATTCTAGTCCTATTAATTTAACCAATTAGAATAATTATACAGGATAAGAATAAGATTTTAGAAACTTTAGTTCTAGAAATCTCTATTACTCTTATTTATCTGATCTGAATAGGGGATATTACTGATTTGATAAATATCTCTATATCAATAATTTAATAAGATCTAGTGGCTGGTTATCTGATCTAGATATCCTAAACTGATTTGAATTAGCTTATCAGAATTCTAGATTTAAAAAGGTCTATAATTTAGTTATTAGAAAATTTAGAAAAGCTAATTTAGAATAAAATAGCTTAGTAATTCTAGCTGTCTTAGTTAAATAAACTATTCTATTATCTAGATCTCTAGGGTTAAACTCTAAGAACTTATAGATCTATAATACAGCTTTAGATATCTATATCTATAATAATTTTTAGAAATTTATAGATTTTAGGTCAAAATTTACTAAAATCTATATAGAAAATATCTATACTGAAATTCTAGAATATAGAACTATTTATATAGAATTTACTATTTCTCTAAAAAAAATAACTGATTTTAAATTTCTAAATTATATCTTTATATCTAATTTTTATTTGAATATAATATCTGTTTTAAAGAGTAGAAAAAGCAGTCTATTCTATAATACTAGGGCTTTAAGAATTAAAATCCTAGATAGTAAGTTAATATATTAAATTAATAATAAAAAAGATATATTATTGATTAAATAGGTCTTATCTAATTAGTTATATAATTTTAAAAGTCCTATTTTATTGATTGAATTATATATAGCTAGGAGCTCTACCGATCTTAGTAATTCTGAGCCTATTCAGGTATCTGATTTGCCTAGGGAAGTGCCCCCTAGGTACGATATACCTAGGCTCGATTCGCCTAGGTTCTACTATCCTAGGGACTCTGAGGCCCCTAGGATTTCTGAGGGCTCCGAGATTTCTCAGAATAATAAATCTTAAAATTCTGGAGTAGATATTCTATCTAGAATAAATATAGGGTCTAGATTATCTAGCTCTAATTTGATAAATATAACTATAGCTGCTTAGTCAGAAAAGTCTAAAATTTCCAAGATATCATTTTTTTTATAATATTTAGGCTAAGATATCTAGATAAAAAAGTCCTAGATTGTCTAATTAAATTAAGTTTAAATATTAGAATAGTAAATTCTAAAAAGAATAGATATTAGTTTTATTTTATATATTAGATATCTAATTTAAAAAGATAGATATCTAGATAATGTATTAGAATTGGATAAATACTATTTAAAATCCTATATAAAGATCTGATCTATATAAAAAAAAAACTAAAAGAGATATAATATATTAGTTATATATATTATTTTTATTCAAAATTTTATATAGGGCAGACCCTAAGATCTAAATTAGTAAATTATATTAAAAAATTCTATAGTTCTAGATCTAAAAGATTTTATTTTAATAATAATAGAAATTTAGCTAATTTCTATATATTTTTGTAAAGGTCTAGGAATTGAAATAATTACTAGTTTTATAGAATAATCTAAGTAAAACTTTTATTTAGAAAAAACTAATATCTTAATTATTTTAAAAATCTATTTTTTTATTAATTAATTTAGATATTTTAATCTTCTTATAGTCTAAGACTATCTATTTAGTAATATATATATTAAATTATTTATCTATTAAATTAATTCAGTAAAAATTATCTTATAAGATTTTATATAGAGATCTAAAAGATAGTTCTAGTTATATGCAATCTAAGTCTAATTTTTCTAATTTAAAAAGATATAGCTGTAGGGCCTATATCTATATTACTAAAATAGTTTAATTAGATAAGCTTAAATTAAGAGCTTTAATTAATTATTTAATAGGATATATTATTTTAATATAGTAAATATAGCTTTTTACTCAGAAAAAGATTATATCTATAAGAGATTATATTTTTGATAAATTCTATATTTTTAATCAGAATTTAGATAGTTATATAGAAAATTTATATAATAAATTACAGTAAGTTTTACCAGAAGCTCTAAATTAGTTAGAACTAGATTAAATTCTTGATCTAGTAGAGCTAGTTCCTGTCGGAGTGAAATTTCCTATTTAGGAAATATTCTAGAAAGCTTCTATAGTATTACCTATTTTAGACTAGATTGAAATCTTATTTTTAATCAGAGTCTAGAAGGAATCTATAATTTATAACTTTAAATAATTTCTAATAATTTATTATAAATTATTAGAAATTATTAGAAATCAAGAATTAGTTAGAATTAGTTATAATAACAAATTTACTAATTCTATATTAATTTCAAATTATTTACTAAAAGTAAGACCTAAAAATTGTCTATAAATAAGGCCTAAAAGTATCTACTAAATAATCTTTTTAATTCAAGCAGATTATCAACTAACTATCTGATTATCAGATAGTCAGATTTCCTATTCATTTATTTAATCTCTTCAAGTCAATTCTACCCTATCTAGTTATTTAATCTATACTATTATTCTATTTTTATATTCTCTTAAGCCAGCCCTAAGACTATTCTGTTTTAGGATTAGGACAGCTGACAAGTATTAATAAGTAAATATCTCTATTAAAAAACCTCTAATTTTAAATGGATTTCTAAGTATAATAGTTATTTCAAGAATAATACTATAGATAAATAGCTATAATAAATAGATTAATATTTTAAAAATAAGTAAATTCTTATACAGAGAGAAGCTACTGAGATAAAAAAGTAATTATTATTAAATAGAAATTT
Source organism: Aspergillus caelatus (assembly GCF_009193585.1). Lineage (NCBI taxonomy): Eukaryota > Fungi > Ascomycota > Eurotiomycetes > Eurotiales > Aspergillaceae > Aspergillus > Aspergillus caelatus. Next base: position 7,903 of record NW_022475773.1, read on the forward strand.
ACCAAAACTATACAAAACTACTAGAAAGTAAAACAATAGTATATTATAGTAGAAAATAATAAATCTGTTATTATCTTTAAATAGCTAAAAAAAGTAGGTCTATACTAACTTTAGTAAATATTACAGAATAACTAAATACTGGAAAATCTATAATAACTACTATCAAGAGATAAGATCTGTATAGATATATACTAGTATCTATACTGATATAGTAATCTGTATTTTATTTCTATTCTCAGAGAACATTTATATTTACTACTTTATAATATATACAAAGAAAACTCTATAGACTAAGTAAACTAAGAAAAAAAAACTCCTATAATATTTAACATTATAGTAAAGAAGTTTATTTAATATAAATAAAGTAAAATTATCTCTAGCTATAACTACTACCCTAAGTAAAATAGTAGTAAAATAATAGAGACTAATAATTAGTAAAAAGAGTTAATAGATGTTAGTAGGGGCTTCCGTCTGGCGGCCTGGAGGCCCGGAAGTACAGGTTCTTCCGGGCCGCTAAGCGGGCCCACAACACCTAGCTAGGAAGATAGAAAGCTTAGATAGGATAGGGATTCATAAATAGATAAAGTCCTCCCACTTATACATTAATAGTAACTATAAAAATAATAAGAAATACAAAAAGTAATATATAATTTTTCTTTATTTAAGTTATAGACTAAGAAGGCTCAGAGAGATAAAAAAGAGAGATTATAAAATTAATAGTTTTTAAATATAGTAATATTTTCTAAGAGAAACTACTAACTAAGTTACTATAAAAATATAGGTTAATATATAAAATTAATACTAGTAATATACTATTTATTAATTGTAATATCTATCTCTTATTACCCGAAAAACTTACAGAACTAAAGATATAGATAAAAACTATAATTAAAATAGAATTAATACAGCTCTCTATTTTAATATAAGAATTTCTAGTAGTCTTTATAAAGAAATCAAATAGAAAATAGTAAATATATATTAATTATTAGATACTAAATAAGATAACTATAAAAAAGTATTAGTTTTTACTATAAATTTAAAAGCTTATTAATATAGTTAACTAAATTTAATATTTATCTAAAATTAATCTACTATCTAGATATTAATAGATCAGAATTAATAAATTATTAATATTAAAAATAATATTTAATACTATTTTTAGTAAATTTAAATAGTTTACTATATTTTTAAACTATAT
>NW_022475774.1:0-9049 GCF_009193585.1 Aspergillus caelatus
GTACTTTTTTGAGGTAGAAAATAGTTCAAGGACATGATCAGTAGATAGCACTTGCTTGTTGAACGCTGGCTCTGAACAAGAAGATTCTTTCATTTTTTTAGTTTATTTCTTGATTTATTTTATTAATTAATTTTTTTTTTTTTTAAATTTAATTCATTTTCTAAAATATTTTTTATTATTATTTAAATTGTTCATCTATTTTTTCTTTTCAACGTTTTCCCTTTCCCCTCCCTTTTTACCCTTTTTCAAAGAAAAAAGAAAAAGCTCTCCCCCTACTTCGCTCAACCACTGGCTAAGGAGCAGGAATAGCGCAGGACTTAGTACCATGAATTCAAGTTAGAGAAGACAACAATGTTGCACTAGAAGCTGTTCAACTACTTACAATAAGATTCTAACACTTCAATTACTATTTTTCATGATTAGGCCAACTTTGCTACGGATTTGGACAGACCAGACATCGAGATTATCCTCGGACCTGTGGCGTATGTACCAACTTAGCAAAACAAAATCATTGATTAACAGTTGTTAGAATATGGTACTATTGTAGGTTGATTCATACTAACATTTTAGTTGTACCTCTTACATTAGCCACTGGAGATACGGAGGACTCTATGTATCGTTACTGAGTTCGTATGCTCCAGTTGGAGGGATTACTGGGTGTATCCCCGCCTCTTTCATATAGCATACGGACTAAGACTTCGGAAGTGGAGACCTTAGACCATAACGCGTGGACCAGTTACGTTTGTAGAATCAAAAAGCTGGCGACCTAGTGCTTGTGGTCTTTACAAGAGTATCTAAATATATGATTAGCTATGAACGATTTCATACGCGTCCTAAGCACCCGGCGATGCCTATGCCCCGTTGGAGTGTTTATTTAAATGGACTTGACCTCCCATTGGCTTGCTTTCCTATGTCTCAACGGCAGTGCTAAACAGTCCAAGCAGTAACAAGAAGAGCCACTAAGGAAAATGCCATCTTCTACCGATCCAGAACACGTTAGCCCTGACCGATTGGGATGCAGACTGTCATTTGCGTTCTCCGGTAAGTCGGCCAGAAATCGCTTCCTGAAGAGCTCTACCGGCGAACGCATGGCGTCTTTCTCCGAAACTGATATTAGCTGTCGTGGAATCCCTTCAGCCGAGCTTGTCAACTTATACAGACACTGGGGCGAGGGTAGCATCGGACTTATTATTACCGGCAATGTTATGATCGATTGTGCGCATCTCGTTTCAGCAGGAGATGCTATCATCCCTGTAGATGCACAGCTCAAGGGCCTGCGATTCGACAGATTTAGTGGCATTGCGCTAGAAGCAAAACGCCATGGATCCCTCGTCATCGCTCAATTATGTCACCCCGGTCGTCAGACACCGTTACATCTGCAACCATTCCCAATTAGTGCAGGTGACGTAGGGATTCGAGGGGGGGGATTTTGGGACCGATTTCGGTAAACCTCGACCTGCAACGAAGGAAGATATTGACCGTATTGTTAAAGGGTTCGCCCATGCCGCTGCGTATGCGGAAAGGGCTGGGTTCGACGGCATCCAGTTGCAAGCAGCACATGGACACCTGCTGAGCCAATTCCTGTCACCCAGAACAAACAAGCGCCAAGATTCTTACGGAGGCAACGTGAAGAATAGAATGCGACTGATCTCTGAAATTCGCAAAGCAATATCCGAACGAGTAGCAAAAGATTTTATCGTCTGGATTAAAATTAACGCCGTTGAATTCCAGCAGAGCGCCTTCGGATCAGAAGAGACCGATCAACTGAGCATCGAACTGGAGCGAAGACGTTTTGATTTCGTTGAACTGTCTGGTGGCACTTATGAGGATTGGACGATGCATCGCAAGCAAGTTGCTTCTATACAACGGCATGAGGCGGTAAGTAAATAGGAGCAAAACAACGAGTAAAACTTCAAGGGCAACATAGTGACAGTGACCTACAGTTATTTTTACAGACTGCAAAATTGTATTCAAATAGAATGAAGCAGACAAGGATCTACGTCACCGGAGGTCTTCGCTCTATCCGAGGTATGGTACACGCATTGGATAACGTGATCTTTTTTGTAAGGAATTTTGTCTGTAAGTACCGGGCTGTTCACCAATATGGTTGTTCAACCCGAAGGGCTAACAAGGGAGGATATTTGCCCTCTGGACCCACTTGGTGTTTCATTTGTGTGATGATGGTACTCACCAATGGATTAGCTCACCAACAATGTACTTCATACCGGTACCGGATGAACACAAAACAATAGCTGCTGTCTTCATTGTGCCAGCCCAGAGAAGATCATACTGAACGAGTCTCCCCGACATAATTAATTTCATCATATTCCATTTGATCGTATAGCCGGAGACTCGCAGGTATCCAGGAATGTTTTCTAGAAATTTTTCAGCAGCAAAGTTTGCCCATCAGATAAAGTGGGCCCTGCCCTGGTATTGAGTCTCGATTTAATAGCTCTAAGTTAATTAGAGTATTAGCTCTAGGCTGAATATTACTAGAGCTAGACCTAGTAGGGTGATAAGATAGGGTAGATATTCTAGGTAAGGTAGGGTCTATATAATTCTAGATCCCTTTGGCTTTAGCTACTAGTCTAATATAATAGTTCTATTAAAGTTAGTTACTAGACTGATTAAGCTAAAGAGGTATCTTCAATTTAAATAATATAATAAAGGTTTTATTTCTATATATAGATATATATAGAAATAATCAATCAATATAAATAGAATAGGGCTAGTAGAGCTAAGCTGGGCTTATAACTATTAGCTTCCCTAATTCTAAAGTGGAATAGTCTTAGAGATTAGCTTAAGAGAATATAAAAATAAAATAATAATATAGATTGAATAATTAGATAAGATAGAATAGACTTAAAAAGATTAAATAATTAAATAGAAAATCTGACTATCTAATAATCAGATAGTTGGTTGATAATTTATTTATTTATTTAATCAAGTTTAACGTCCATATGGAGCCAGTTGGCTATGACAGACACATGCGTCTGGGCAGTGGTCTAGACCACTGCCCCTAATTTATCTCTAGGAGCTCTATAAGCTCCTACTATCCTTCGTATATTCGTTCTGGTCCTTTTCCTCGCCCGATCCGCCTATCTGCGCCAGAGCATTTGGGCTGTGCCCTCCTCGGTATTTATTGCCAGTTGGGTAACTCCTAGATATGCCTAGGCTACCCCTCCCACTATCCTTCTCCCCTACTCTCTGCTTCCTCCACTAACCCAAGATCTCTTAGGTCATCTCTAGAGATCCTATCTATCTCCCTGGCTGCCTCTCCTGGGAAGCACCCAGCCTTTGTTGTTGCAAGGAACGCTATTATAGCCTTTGTAGCTCTCTGATCCTTAAAGAGGCGGCTTTCTGGAGCTATCTCTCCTTGTCCAGGTAGTTGTACTCCTGCCTTTGTTAGGGCCCTATACAGGGTCTGTCGTTGGTGGCGCCATTGCCTGCATTCGACTAGTAGATAACCTGCTATTCCCTGAGGAGCTTGGCAGTTCTGACATCTAGGGGAGTCCTGAGCTCCTATCCGACCAAGATAGGTTGGCACTGCTGCATACCCAATTTTCAGCTGGTAATATCGACGTGCAAGCTGTTTGGGGGCTGCTTCTGCTATCGGATCTAGTTTCCAACCCTTCTGGGGCTGATATCGCTGCCGAGCTCTGTCAGATCGCCTCTCTAGGATCTGTATAAGCCATTTTTGTCTTTGGGCCTGGTTTGCCTCTGTACATGTTCTGCGTAGGTAGGCTAGACTCAGGCTTCTGTCTGCATCTCTTAAAGGGGGCTTTTTGGCAGCTAGCTTAGCTGCTTGATCAGCCTTCTCATTTCCTAGTATACCCTGATGACCTGGGACCCATTGAATAGTAACCAGACACCTTTGATTTATTAGTCCTTGGGCTATATCTTGTATCTGAATTGCCAAACTCTGTCCTGCGCCAGCTCTGTTATCTCGTAGCCTAGCTATCGCTGCCTGGGAGTCTAATAGAACCCTGATAGGGCCCTTATAGTCCAGCTGCTCAGCTATCTCAAGCGCCTTGTATACCCCTGCTAGTTCTGCGTCAAAGACCTCCTTCCCCTGTCCCAGAGACACCTGCTTGGTTGTCCAGGTGCCTGAGGACTGTTACCATACAATACCTGCCCCTGTTTGTCCATTGTCTAGGCGTGACCCATCTGACCATATAGTTAGACCTTTATATAGGGTATTTACTTGCTGAATAGCCTCTGGCTCTGTAGACACTAGTATAGTGCCCGGAAACACTTTTAGAAAGGTCTCTACTGTTTCCTCAAACCCTGCCGACAGATCTATCTTCAGTATTTCTACTAACTTAGCAGCTAGATACTGTCCTAGGCTCAATAGGCCTCGTGTCTTAGGGCCTTCAGCCCATATTCGATCGTCTGAGGGCTGTTCCCCGGGCTGCGCATAGCAGTCTCCCTTGCGGAAGCTAATAGGCAGTATAACCCGTGTTGGGTGTCCCTCAGACAGTCCTAGTAGTCTTAGGCCATATTGTCTCTGGCGTTTGTCTAGTAGCACTGCTACTGGAGATAGGGCTGCTTCTTTAATAAGTGGTCCAATAGGTGTAGTTCTCAGCATGCCTGTAATAGCTCGTGCCTGTCGATTAATCAGCTGCTGGATGCCCTTTAGTCTATCATTTTGACCCTGCCACCAAAGCTCTGCCCCATATAGTACAACTGCCTGTACTGCAGCTATTTGAATACGTTGAACTAGGCCTGGTGATAGCCCTCGGTCTCGGCATAGACTTTGTACCTGTACCTCCGCCCTGCGGGCCTTGCGTAGACAGGTATAGTAGTGCACTTTAAGAGTCAAACCCCTATCTAGCCATATTCCTAGCCACCGTGTGGCCTCAGAGTTGAAGGCAACTCTGTATCCTTCTATCTGGATCTTTGCTTACTGTATCTGATCTTTAAGCAATCTGCCCCTTTTTCTCGTAAAAAGAACTGCTTCGGTCTTTTCAGTATCGAACTGAACTGCTTGTTTTCTGCCCTGCTCTATAACAGTCTTAGCTGCCTGTTCTAGGTCCTGGCAGGCTCTTTGTACCGAGCTAGCTGATATTAATAGGGCTATATCATCTGCAAATGATATGGCTCTAATACCAGGAACTGCTTGTTCAATAGCTTAAAAGATCGCTCCTAGATAGATAATAAAAAGAATCGAGGAGACTGGTAAGCCCTGTGGGACCCCTGTATCTATAGCCTATGCAGAACATTGCTGTTGGTCTATAACCAGCTGTATTCTGCGCTCTGCTAGGAATGACTGTACCCAGCAGTATAGATCTCTATCTAGACCTAGCTCTAGCATTCGCTTCACTAGTCTTATAGCGTCCACATGGTCAAAGGCCCCTTTCACGTCCATAAAAAGGGCCCCCACCAGCTGCTTTTGGCCCCACGCTTGGTACACCTCTTGAATCAGGCAGGCTACTGCGTCAACTGCGCTACGTTGTTTTCGACTGCCCATTTGCCCTGGATATAGAACACCGGCTGCCTCGCAGTAGCTAGAGATAGCTTCTGCTACTACTTTCTCCACTATCTTCCCTATACAATTCAGTAGACTGATCACTCTGTAGGCCTTGACTATCGAATAGTCGGGCTTATTAGGCTTGCGCAGTAGGATCCCCTTTGCTATCTTCTATACCTGTGGGTGTAGCCCCAGTCTGAAGCACTGGCGTACTAATACTACTATTCACGTGGCATCCCAGCTCCATAGTAGTCTCAGTGCCCGGAAGTTAAGGCGGTCTATTCCGGGTGCCTTTTGAACTGCCTGACTAAAAAGAGCTTTTTGAACCATATTATAGTTTACCTGTAGATATATAGTTCCCTGAGGAATTGCTTCTATTGTCTCACCTCTAGAAACTTTAGGAAATAGGACTTCCCTGATCAGAGCTTCTTTTACCTCTAGAGTAGTTGCTTGCTGTCCCCGAGAGCTTTTGAGTACTGGTATAGTTCCGGTAATCAGGGGTTTGCAGTATCTGAGTGCCTGCCAGCATCGGGTTGAGTCCTTAGGGTCTAATCCTTCTTTAGGCTCTGCCTTTGCCTCGCTTGACTGCCCTGTTAGAAAGGCCTCCCAGCATTCGCGCTTTGCCTTTCTAATAGATTAATAGTAGCTATTCCGGGCCCCCTTTAGATCCTGATCAGTGCCTAGATCTGTTGCCCATATCCGTTTAGCTCGTGCGTATTCTCGCCGGCTGGCTTTGACCTGCAGGCCCCACCATCGTTTAGAGAATGGGGTTATCCGTATAGGCATTGCGTGTTTGCTTAGTACCTCTGTCAGAGCTGTTTATAGCCATACTGCCTCGCTTTCCACCTCCGCCCTACTACAGCTATCCAGTAGAGCTGGCTGGTTAGCTGCTAGAGCCTTCCACGTCTGTTTAGCATTTTCTAAGGCTTCTGGATCTGCTTCCAGATCCCTAATTTGCCATCCAGTCGCCTGTACGTTGGCTTTTTCAGGTCTTTGTTCTAGCTCTTCCCATTCAGCTAATATCAGCTCATGATCAGATCCTGTAGGATATTCGTTATCAACTAGCCAGCTAGTCAAGGGACCTAGCTCTAGAGTTGATATTATTAGATCAATAATTGAGATACCAGGGGTCCACTTAGGCCTGATAGGAATATCTGGCTCATTATTAATATACAGATTAAATCTCTCAATTAGATCCTCCAGCGGCGTTGCATTAATATATTGACTAGTCTGGGGATTCCACATAGGACTGTAGGCATTGAAATCTCCTAGTATCAGGCATCTTCCTTCTACTAGTAGATTCCATTCGGTATCCTCAATAGCGCGGCGGTATCTAGAACTAGAGCCTTGCCAGCAGTAATCTTTACCTAGCCAATTATCATAGCAGTTCACTATTCTTGTTCTCCGAACCCGGTTCCTACCCCTATCCAGATCCCAGATATCTAGAGCTAGTATATAAAGATAGTTAATCAGATCAGTTCTAACTTCAGTAATCTTTTAGTTTAACAGATCTTTTCGGACTACTATCAGCACTCTATAGTGCTTACGTCCTCCTTTCTGTGGCCAATATAGTAGATAGACAGAGTGTCAGAACTCCTGTACAATATAGGGCTCCTGTAGACAGATTATATCTGCTTGTCTCTGGAGCCCTGCTTCCAGGGCTGCTATAGTAATAGGATAAGCCCTGCGACAGTTCTGCTGAACTATCAGCATTGGGATATGCTGATAGACCTCACTGGCCTAGGAGTCTGAGAATCCTCCATAGTCTGGTCTCGGGGGGTGGTCGGTAGAGATATCTGAGCCGCCCTAGTAGAACTACCAGGTGATAAGATACTTCTCGGACGTGTTCTGATGACTACCTGAACTACTGGTAAGTTCGGCGGTATAGCAGACACTTGATTTCGCTGTTTTCGGGCTGTCTGCTTACTAGGGCAGCTTGCAGCTAGTGCAGGATATCTACCCCCGCAGTTACCACATCTCGCTGGAGTATGTTAACATACTTTTCCAGCTCTAGCTGAGCAGCCTAGAACTGAGCATTCATGGTTTAGGCCTTCATGGGGGCCTGCGCAGATAAAGCATTTTGGTGGACAGTCTCCGCAAGCCCTATAGTTTTTATGCCCTATTCCACAGCACCGGGGGCAAACTGTATCAGGTCCTAGCTCCCAGAAATACTCAACCCTGTATCTAGCACCACCGAAATGTATGCTATTTATTTAAATCTGCTGAGCCTCTGCCAGTGATCCTACTGTAATTACAATACTAGATCCTTTTTAAGCACTATTTCTCAGAGACTTAGGGCTTTTTAACCATGTAGGATCTCACTTTAGGCATATAGCACTGCCTGTTTCAATTTCCTGTCTTGCTAGGCCTAGACCTAGGATGAGATATCGCCTAGTAGGGACTCCATGGATCTTCAGTCTATACCATTACTCTGGTATTTCCAGTGAGATAACTACAGAATCTATCTTCCTCACAGCTGCTATTAGTAGATCTAGATATCTAGATAATAGTATTTGATTCAGGGCCCCTTTCTGTAGAATAATAGATATAGCTCTAGTCCGAGTATAGCCTGCATCTACTACCCGTAGAAAATCTGGTAGTTCTTCTTCGGTAAGAGCAGTATTAAGTCCTAGAATAATATCTTTATATTCTGCCTTTGGCGTGTCCAAACTGTTTTCTCGCCTGAAGAACAGTCTTCGGGCCTCTAAGGGGGACCGCTTCGCAGCTTTCAGTTCAGGTAGTGCTTGAGTCTAAATCCTAGAGTATTTTTGATAGCGCTTCTTGGTAACTGTCTACCATTCCTGTCCTCCAGGATTGGTTTTTAGTAGGGCTACAATATCTGCGTACATGGTCTCAGGCCTATTAGACTTATTGTTTGACGCGGCTCTGTTTTATAATCTATACATAGAAAACTCTGTCTTCCTGTTCTGGGCAGCCTGGGGGGCCTGGGGAGACTGTAACAGCTTTTTCTATACTGTTTTTGGTCCTGGCTTTGTTGAGAAAAACTTAGCTTATTGAAGCTCCTGCACCTTCTCTTCTAGAGCCTTAATTCGGGCTTCATATTGCTGCTCACGGATCTGTTGCTGTACTGTCTGGGTCTCAATTATCTGGTTAATATAGGCCTGTATTGTTTCGAGTTCTGCCTGCCTTTCGAGCTCCTGGCTTTCCAGCGATTCTGCTAGGGCTTGATAGTGCTTGCATAAAGATCTTCCAGGATTTAGACTGCGTCCTAGTATTTAGTCTCGTTCTCCCCGCTTTCGGCTGCTTTGAGCGCTCTGTGTAGTTCTGCTGCTTTTAGAGCTGGCCCTACTTGGGGCTCTGCTAGATTCGCTGCTGCTTATCTGCTCCAGGTTTATAGGCATATCTAAGACCCTAGGGCCCCCGCGATATATCGGTGTTGGTGATGGTGGTGATGGTGGTGGCACGTCGTTTAGGGGTGCCCACCTCGACGCGCTCGGTAGACCACCACTATGGGGGTTTGGGACCTCCATAGCGGTTCCTGGGGCCTCAGGGGGCCTTTCTCGATCGATTGACGCGTTAAAATGACGTGTTTAGATTGAGTGTTGATTTTGATGTTCC
>NW_022475775.1:0-8960 GCF_009193585.1 Aspergillus caelatus
GGCAGTGGTCTAGACCACTGCCTAGACACATGTCTGTCATAGCCAACTGGCTCCACATGGACGTTAAACTTGATTAAATAAATAAATAAATATTACCTTTTCAACAATTTATAGTAATCTCACTACTTATCTAATCTAGATAATAAATAGAGAGATCCTGTCACAGATCCGATAATGACCCTGTATTATAACTGTATTGTATACTCTATCCACTGTATATAGACAAACTCGGTGGCCGAACAGCAATATCGGAGTGTGTCAAGGAAATATCTACTATTCAGAGTAGAAGACCTGTCAACTAGGTAAGGGTACGTAGGCCGAAAGCTAAGCAGTAGATATCGGGCAGACAGAAGACTGATTCCTGCCTCCCTCTTCCATTAACATTAGACTAATTTTATATCCAGAAGATGCCCCTTATTCTCCTAACAAGATAAGATAAGACTGACAAGAAGCTACTATACGCTATTGAAAAGTCAACGGATATGTGATTCGTTGTCGCCGTTCGGTCTCCGAGCTGTATATGTATAACGGGTAGGGTATACGACACAGTCATCATACAGAGTCATCGTCGGATCTGTGATGTCAGGGAGGCTGTCTCGATCTATTGACACGTTAAAATGACGTGTTTAGGTTGGGTGTTGATTTTGATGTTCCGATCGCTCTTTGAAGAATGTATATAGAGAGAGGGAGAGAGAGATATATATTATACCCGAATACAGCCCCTTTTGGGGCTCTTCTCGGGTCGCCGACGGCCAGTTGGCCAGCCGGAGAACTAACTCAGGTATATACAGGGTTATTCTAGCTAGATGGTGGCAGACTCGCTGGCTTCATGCGGTGTCAAAAATATAGTTTAGTTCCCTTCCCCTAGTCCGTGGCCTTACCCTACCGCAGATGAGGTTGACCCTAAAGAATATATATCCGATAAAGTTCTGTGTGCAAGTCTAGTTACTATACAGAGTTATTATCGATATCGAATCTATGATATAATTAAATAATAGATATATAGAAGTAAACTGGCTAAGTATATATCTAATCGGATCGGAAAATCTATTTCAGATCTATATTAATAAATTAATAATAATATATATTAACCCTAAACGTAACTGCCTCCAAAATAGGGCCCCACTGAAACCGAATGTACTGCATTCTTCCACCTCTTCTAAATTAGCGAAGTTCAAAGTTGAGAGGATCAAGCCTTCTTCTTATATATTCTATTCTGTTTATTGTTGTACTGAGAATGAGGGTAGTCTAGTTGACTCTGTTTTGGTTTCAACGCGCCAACGCCACTGAGTGCCTCAACGGCCTTAAAAATCCGTTAGCCACGTAAAGTAGAGAGAAGGTAGAGTATACTGTTATTATCAGACTATCATTTCCTGACTTATCTGCACTACCCTCCCACTACATGCCACCTCAGAGCCGTTTAAGTCTAATACGTTCCGCTTTCCGCTCTGCAACAAGACAACTGTTGGAGCTGATAAAGTCCTGCTCTGAGTCGTAATTGTAGCTTGCTATTATACTGCCGCCGGTGTGTTTCTCGGCTCCTGGCCGCGGCAGAGTCTTGTAGTCCCAGATACCATCCTCCCAGCTGCCTTCCCCTATACCGGAAAAGGGTTTATCAGGGCCGATTACACCCTCGTGCTCCCTTTCAGGACTCTTAAATAAACGGATATTATACTGATCTTTTTCTTCCACAACTCCCTCCTGGTTGCAGCCCCTTGGAGACCGTCCCCAGTTATCTCGGACGGGGGGGTTTCCGAGGCCTGTGCTCGATCCCTATATGTCTCTGTCTCTGTTCTATGGGTATCGCCGTGCCCATTTGATTGTAGCATTGATAATACAGTTCTCTATCTTGTTTAGTATACTTATCTCAATTCTCTCTATCGATATTGCCTCTTAGTCTCAGTCTGAGTAGCTCCTTCCCTTTCGTTCTCAGACAAAGAGAAGATCTTATTACAGATCTAGTCTTGTCTTGCTAGCTCTCTTTGTACCATTTCAGGACCAAAGGCATCAGAGGAAGTCACTATAGCGATAATTAGACAATGGCCCTAGTTCTGGTACACAATACTTACTGTCTTCCAAATACTCCTCTTCCAAGTTATTTAGAGTGTTACCATACCGGCCGATAAGACAGATATTGCAGAGCTGGAAGAGGTCCTCCTCCGAGCTACTGTAGAAGAAGAATTTACTGTTCTCTGAGAATATATTAAAGTTAAACAGATAGTTCTTACTTAGGATAATATCTACGCAGAGATTATCCAGCACATGAAAGTTGTATCGAACGATTTTTCTACCAGCTTTCCATAACACATCTTGTATAACACCACTGGTCAAGTCGGTAGTCCCGTCGGCGAACTCGATCTCAAGCCAGTTCTCGAAACCCCGATCAATTATCAATCCGACTCTCTGAGTATATGCGCTAGAGATAAGTATAATATCTGAGCCCGTGTCCGGTAGCGCTGCAGTAAGATAACTATTAAGAGATCCCTACAGGCGCTATTTCTTCTTATCTAGAAGACTTAACCGCAATTGCCACGGCAGCTCAACTAGTTTAGATTTGATACAGTTCTTAAACATGGTAAGGGTCTATATCACCTTTAGGAACTGGTTTCCTAGAACAAGATTATAAATGTATCCTGAGAGAATCTAGCAGTTCAGTATATATATCTTCTGTTCTCTGGCGAATCTCTATGGGACCTCTGCCATTCTAGGAGATTGGACGTGTTGCTTATTGGCGAGATGTATTATCTTCTGTGTTCCAATAACAGGGCCTAAACCGAGACTAGAGACTAGATTTGATGATATAAAGCACGTTTCTGTACTACTGTCAGGGAGGGCTTCCACTGAGGTCCCATTCACATCTCCCTCCACGAAGTATTGTCTCGACGCTGAGAAAAAGCCTGAAACTTTGTAGGTATTCTTTTCAGGGTGAGAGGTCCTTGAGCTATAAATAGATCCCTAAGGTACAGCTTTTCTCGATGCCTTCTACCCCTCGATAGTACAGTGTAGTGTCGACTTACCTGTGCCGGAATTATCTGTGATCCAGAGCTGCCGGCTCTGCGAATCGTTGTGGTCGAGAATCCAGCGGCGGTATAAGTCTGCAGGCAAGCTACCTTTTGAATATTGGACAGCCTTCATCTACTCAGTGAGTAGTGAAGGTGAGGTATTATCTACCTGCTCTGTCGGCAGGGCGCAGATCTATTTTATAGTGTAGTCGTCGCGTATTGCTGACTCGGTGGCCATCTGTACAGCCTTTGCAAATATAGCGAATTAAGGTCTTCGTGGTAGCGAATCTGCTCTTGGATCTCAATCAGCTACAGTCATTATATTCAGTTACAAGGGTTTACCGTGGACGCTCAAGAGCTACTGCTTTGCTCGAAGGGTGAGTAAACACTCAGTATCTTTGCCTGGGAGATAGAGAGCGCTGGATTCAGTTGAATAAGAGATATAGGTAAAAGAGAAATTCGAGCTGAGGGAAGAATTTAAACTCTATTTCGACACGGCCTTTATTTTGACACAGTCTTTATACTGACATAGGATCCCCCTCCCGACTCTATGAGGTACCGCCTACAGCGCCCAACAGAGGTGCTGCACTGCTATATCAGGCTCTCAGTCAGGCACCCATTGTCTGACCAGCTTGACGGTGTTAATTCTTATATCACGCACTCCGTGAAATATCCAAGTAATTATTCTTGTTGGATATTATTCTATCCGAGCTTTTTCCTGGTCGCTGATTTTATACATAGTTGTCTTTCCCAGGAAAAGGCCTGCACTATTTTAACTAGAAAAGCCGCTTATTCCCTCTCTGAAGCTGTCCGACAGTTAACCATAAATTGTCTTAAATATCCTATCCTCTTCCGCCGCTCTCTCGCCCTGACCTATGAATGGGAGTGCAAATCCGAGTGAAAGCCGTTCAGCCTCTTCAAGGTGTCGAAAAGAGGGGTTTGCTGATATCGCAAGATGGATAGTACTTGATCCAGATAATGAGACGTTTATCTATCGCAAATTCGATGAACTCGCTGCTCGATATCTGCTTTATCTACAGGCAGAGCTGCTTGTTCTCGAGAAGGAACTCAATAAACTGGATAAGAATAATGCCAACAGCAATGATATGGACTTAAGGAATACTATCAGGATATGGGAGACGCTGACGCAGTGGTATAATACCTATGATCAAGAAGCACGAGTCCGTATGGACATGGTTGTGAGACTACGCGAGAAACTGAAGGAGTATCATGCGTTTGCAGGCGCTTGACATCTCTAATAAAGGCTGACTATTGATCAGATGAGGCGCTCTTATTACAAAGCGAGATCGCGAGGCTCAAGAGGCCCAACAAACGTGCCCTTGACGCATACACACAGTGGTTTAAGAAGCCATAGCACCGCGCGTAGTAAGAAGAATATTGGCCATTTCTCATATATAGGACGGCCGGGGAGGCGCCCCACACCGATCAAGCGATAAAATCCATCGTACAAGTGATTCCTCTTCATTTTGGGTTATTTTATGACTATTGGCACGTGTTTCTGAGCGATATATCTTTCCACGTAATCGATCTTGTAAAGTAGAGCCAGGTACATTATATACACGCACTGCTTCGCGAATATTACAGATTTCCGAATTTTTTATAGCAGAAATAGCAAGTATAATTCTTCCCTCTTTCTCAGCTGAATTTCCTGAATTTCGAGGCGCTTTTGGAGGCATGGTTGGGGGTTGAATTAAGCAAGTTTTTCGACCGTGGTCAAAACGGGTGACGTGGCCGACTCGGTGGTGTGGCCGAATCGGTAGTGAAATACGTTATAGGATCTTATCTAATCTCCTCGGTCCACGTGATTTATTTCATCGTTATAAGAAGTAGATATAGTCGATATAGGAATAACCTTTATTACGGCATCACCAAAGGTCTCCTGTATGCTAGGTGTCCGAAACGTTGGCACCGGAAGAATCTCTTCTTCTTGATCTCGCGGTGTTCCACGCTGCCTATGTACCAATGAGCCTGTTGTTAAGCATGTTCGGCTCCCTCTGCAGAATCGAACCAGATACCACAAACTTCCCTAACACCTTATCCTGCCTCTTCATCCACGCTATCTCTTCGATTCGGAAGCCCCCTTCCACCAAGTTGTTTTCTGCTATGATTTACTCAATAGCCTGTGTGTTCGCGTTTCCTAGGTCGAAGTCTTCTGTTGGGGTACGGTGCACAACGATACCAAATTGTGATTTAACTAGCTTCGTGCCGTTCCCTAGTTCGCTTAGCCATTCGGTGTTATTGTGTGCCACCTCGGCCGACTCTGAGTCCTTGAAGCGGATTACGTAACCGGTCTTGGTAGTCCCTACGCCGGCGACCTAGGTGTCTTGCGTGGAAGGGGCGTTCAGTAGGGCTGAGCGGATATACTGTGTAGGTATTGGTAGGGAGGTAGGGAGGTATCAGCCAAAGTGTTCCCGTCAATGCTGTCATTGTCTCTTGGATTCTCGAAAGGGCTTGGGCCCTCCCGCGGGTCCGCCATCGGTCCGGGGTTAGTTCCCGCTCGGCATACACATCAATATTTTGTATCGCAATCGTATCAACCACAACGTAGTCCCTCGATAACGTAGCTTTGGATACAGGGTCAAATATCGGCCCCAGTTGATCCTCCTTTTTCTTGCGATACAGAGGAATCCTATCGATACAGGGGCGCTCGGAATCAGTTTTATATCCTTCTCATACAGGATCTTCTCATACAGGATGGTTCCTCTCCCTGTGATATCCCGAAACAACCCCCCTGCGCGTTAAGCCCTAAACACCCACGCCTGCCCCCGAAATAACGGACCCGACTATTGCCTGCACATAAGCCACACGCCGGCCAGTTAGTAGTATCGTGGGTGACTACATGCGAATCCTGGCTGTTGTATGTTTTTACTTGTCTCTTTGGAAGGCAAAAAGTAAGTGTATTGCTATTTTGAGTGTAGGGTAGGTGCGGCTTCGTCTTTATGACAGATGCCCCTCCGCCGTACTTGGCTTCACAACTCGGTATGCATATAATTGGCTGACACTAGGACATACGTGTGTACCTTTCCGGTGCCTTATCAAAACTGCACGTTCGACTTCTATGTTATCACTCAATTTACGATTCACTTTTCGTACTTATTTTGTTTCAGGGCCACAGCGTACGACAGCACGCGTCACCAGTGTTCAACATAGCGTATTTCCATTTGGGGTTCTACAATGTACGGTTAAGCCGAAAGCTACAGGTCACAAGAAAGGTTGACAAGTTTCTTGCAAAACTGGTGAGATTGCAAGTAGCGGTATGCTATGAGAGGTAGAGAGTTGCCGACCTCCTACTAAAGGTAGGGGTCGCTACGTCCTTTATATACACAGGGTAGTTAAGCACTGTAGGGTTAAGCCCGTGGTGCAGTCACTAGAGCCGTAGCTAAAGTGAAAGACTCCCTTACATAGCTCTGTAGTACTGTTATCTCAGTGTAACTACAATTATATCCTCCTTTACTTAGCGATCGAATACTCCTGGATTCGATAGTATTGGGCTGTTCCTGCACGCGGGTACAATTATGTAATATTATTTTTCGATAGTAGAATAGCTTTGTGTTTACCGGATTCAGTATTCAGGATCTGGTGTTGTTTAATAAGTCGTGTGTAGGAGGCGCTATTAGGCAGTGTCACGCGGGTGCAGATTACAGTGATACTATTATTGTCTGTAGACTGCTATTATTGATAGCAGTGTTGCTAGGGCTCCTATTGTCAGAGTTAACTATTAGCTGTTACTGTTTGCTACTGCCTCTTCTTTGTTTCCCTGCTTCGCTTCTTCTTGTTAATATATTGCTGTGTTGGTATATCTACCAGTCTTCTTCTATTATAGATATCTTGTTTCTTCTGTAGTGTACAAGTATCCCGACTAGACTCTTAGTGATTATCTCTCTGATATCTTTAATCCTACTACTATAGCCGCTGTTAAGTCGAAGGGGAAAGAACCCGCGAGATCTCTTATCTATATTGATATTGATTATCTCGCTGAGGAGTCTCTTCTCTCTGTAGAGTCTAATTGCGAAGATATAGTTTCTACTCTGGAGCAGAGTAAGTCTTCTTCTACTTGTTATCTCGGTTGCTAATCGAAGCAGAGTTAAATAAATTATTTGCTATAGATAAAACTACTATATATATTCTTAGTCCTATTTATATAGATACTACTAGTAGCTCTACTATTACTCTTAGTAATAAAAATCACAAATCTGTATATATTTTGTATTACTGTGGATTTGTCGTGAGTATACCTTACTGCAGGTGTATTAAGAACTGCTGTCTCTATAATAAATATATTATTTCTCCTTCGGTAGATAGTATAGCTCTGTATACAGAAGTATATTACAATTGTCTAGTATCCGGAAAAGGGAGCGAATATTTATTTCGAGAAACTTTTAAGGATACTGAAAAATATAATATTAATCTAAGAAATATAAGATATATATTACTTTTCTCTTCCAGAGTTCTTTGCTGATATTCGTAGTTATATTATTATCCAGGGTAATTTGGTGTTAATATTCTTTGAGAAGTTCCGATACTTGGTAGTCAGTGAGAATAAGGCAATTAAGTTTATGGAAAGTAATAATAAGATATCTACTCCGGTAACTACTAGTATTCTTTAGGACAAAGCTACAATTGTTTCCGATACTAAAATAGTAGTTTCTCCCTCCCAGATTATTTCTAAAGGAGATAGTATTTCCCCGCCTACCGATAGAGAGTCTGTCGGTAGTATTATTAGTAGTAAGACTGGTACTAGTAAGACCGGTTTGATAGCGATAATAGAGCTCTTTAGGGCAGTGCAAACTAAACTATAGTATTCTATTAACTCTATTTCTAGTAATATTACTAAGATTTAGTACAGTATTCAATTACTCTATCAGAAACTTAAGTAAGTATATATTATCTACTGCAAGGATTTCAAGATATAGAAAAATCTGAAGGATAGTCTTACTATTTTAAAGAGTAGTTTTACTACTTCTCCTGTATCCGCTACTCCGGTTATTAGCGATAATCCTTTTGTAGATAATTCTACTCCCTTTACCAAGTACTCTTATTCTTTGTGTGGTTCGGTAGATAATATTACCTCTGCTGTATACCTATTACTTACTCAGTTCTAGATTAATTTACTGTATTTCGGGTTATACATAACCGAGTTGTTGCCCGCGAAAAGAAGTGGACTGAATATATCTCTAGCTGCGGCCGGTAGTATATCTATTATTTTGACATACTGTCTATTTTTACTGAATCCTAAGTTCGACCGTATAAAAGAAGACAAAGATATAGAAGTTAGTCTAAGTTACCGGGCTATCTTCTATAAAAGGTCCAAATAGCTGCTTGGTTATCTTGTTTTTATTAGTAGAATTTTATATCTGTTAAAATACTGGGTAGTTCTTCTTTTTGGCTATTCTAGAGTATCGGTCCTTTAGTAGCTAGTTTTATATAGCAATACCAGTATTTACTTTTATCGGTCTATATCATAACTTCTTGTACTGTATCTATATATAGCTACTCACTGTTGTAGTATAACTACTATGATAGGTCTCTTGAAATCTACTACTTTAGTGTTCTGGGGTAGTAATTCTTCTTTTTCTTTATTACTCTCTAGATCCTCTATAATTGATATATTTTATTTTATTTTTATTTAATCAAGTTTAACGTCCATATGGAGCCAGTTGGCTATGACAGACACATGCGTCTGGGCAGTGGTCTAGACCACTGCCCCTAATTTATCTCTAGGAGCTCTATAAGCTCCTACTATCCTTCGTATATTCGTTCTGGTCCTTTTCCTCGCCCGATCCGCCTATCTGCGCCAGAGCATTTGGGCTGTGCCCTCCTCGGTATTTATTGCCAGTTGGGTAACTCCTAGATATGCCTAGGCTACCCCTCCCACTATCCTTCTCCCCTACTCTCTGCTTCCTCCACTAACCCAAGATCTCTTAGGTCATCTCTAGA
>NW_022475776.1:0-8940 GCF_009193585.1 Aspergillus caelatus
TTTTTTCCTTTTCAAATTCTCTCCCCTGTCGGTGATTGTGCAACACGATAAAATGGACACGAGGTGACGCAGTGCAACTCTTGCAGGTCGGCTGAAGAGCGACCATGCAGATTTACATGGAAGTATTCATAGGCAAGTTTGCTACCAGGGCACGACTAAGTAGCTCTTCAAGGCTCTGGTGGGCTGTACGACATATGTATATCACAGTACTGTACATACTACTTAGGGCTAGGATTATAGTGGGAAAACCAAATGAGAAAGCTCTCTATTTCGAGCCGGTACTTTTGATTCCTTCAAAGCACAGAGATCAATATCGATCGATATAGTACTCCGTACATAGCGACAGACGTCTTAAGTTCTGGGACTAGTACTAAGGACGTATCTTTGAACCGGTTCGTTTAGGGAAGTCGGCAAGGGCCCGGCCGCGACTATTTTCGTAAGCTCTCCCAAATCCTAATAGTCAATATAAATAGGTTTGTGACCTGTCAAGTTAAAAGTCCCCGTCCATCGCACAAACAAATCCACTTGGTTGGGATCGCTGTGCATCTGTCACATTGGTATAGTCTATTTCTGATCTGCGTCTCTCCCCAATAGCCACTACTGGCTTGGTGGCTTTCAATTCCCCGTCTCACTCCCTCTCTTGCTTCGATCCTTACGTGCCCAATTTCGATTTTTGGATATTTCGTGGTTTTTTTCCTAATCTGATCATCCCCGAAAGATGATTGACGTCGTCCACATTGTTATCAAGGCGTATCCTGCGTTCTCAAAGGGGGCTCGTTTCAGTTAAGTTATGACCTCAATCAACCCCTCCAGGAGTTGAGAGTCAGGGCATCCCTTGCTTGTAACGGCTCTTGCACACTCTTTTCCCCTCTTCTCAGTTTCTTTTCAGAAAAGGAGGCATGCAAAGATGTCACACACGAGAATGGCGCTAATGCTGAGCTCGTACCGTGGTTTCTCACGATATAGTCGCAAACGGACATTCTTTGTTGACGTGCCGACTATAAGCAGTTCGAAAGAGAGAACAAACTATGTCGGATCGATAGTGCTGACCCATCAATTGGGGTGACGAAAATCCCCAATGATTGTCACTGTGATAGGATCATCCTGCGAGCAAAATAGCTTTTCACTACTCTTCCAGCTCTATGGGGCATCGGTCTGTCATTTGCGCCACCTGAGGGGCCGATCGAACTACTAGCACGGACCGATCGTCCATCAACGTTTTTTTATTTCCTTTTAATTACCCTTTTTTTTTATTTTTATTTTTATTTTTTATTTTTCTGCCTCCCCTGCGGTTTCGCTTTTCCATTTCGGTTAGAAATGACTCCACTAGCCTTGCTTGCCGGATGCCCAACTGGGGCTGTCTCGCCTCCCTCGGCCCTTGAGGCTTTGTGGAATCCTGGCATGGTGGAATGGCACTACTTAGATTCAACTCTATCTCTCAATCTATCGAGAACGAGGTCGGCTCTTCATTCGACCATGTCCAGGTCGTCGCATTCAAGAACTAGACAGGATGCTCCCGGCTATGTAGGGTGGTGACAGGTCCAGATGTCCATAGAGCTCTCTTTTAAGAAAGGACCTCTCCCTGCGTTGCATCTTCCCTGGACGTAGATTGATATCTCAATTTCTTTTTCCCATATGTCTCAATTCTCCATTCATTTCCTGTACATACCTTCATACGCACATACGCACATACGGATTAGACTTTGACCATCCCACCTCATTCTTTCTCTTCTGCCTTCCTGCTCTTTGTTTGATACCCCCAGTGCGATTTCTTCTATCTACCTACGTCATTCCTTTCATAACCTTTCTAGAGGTACTGACCTCTCTCAATCAAGGTGAAAAAAAAAAAAAAAAAAAAAAGGTAATAGTGCCTCTAGAATCACGCTACTTCTGTACATGCAACATACCACGAAGCGTCTTTCCTTGTCGACTCGCGTTGGCATTTCATGTCTCCGGTTCGGTTTTGAAGTCATATATGGCTGAGGTCCAGTCGATCTCCTTATGTTACACCAGGTCGACCTACAAGAGAGCTCAGTCGCACCGAGTCCAATAATCCCAACCTGCCGCCTCAGTCCTCAATTGTCTAAACGAGGTCGCTCCAGCATGTCTATTATACCAGGAGGAGATATTCAACCTCCAGGATTGTCAAATATGCAGAACCGAAGTGAACATGTCCCCGACCTTGTACAGTTCTTCCAAGCACAGGATGCCTTGTCGACCACATCTTCGCAATCCGGTAGCGCTCGCGATATTCTCAAAGCGGGCCAACGACGCCTGCGGCAGCTAGCTCAGCGTCCTAAAAGGGGAACAGACCCTCAGACCAAAGCCGAAGAAACGTCTCGCCAGCTACTAGCGCTTCAACAGGAGGGATTTCTGCCTGTGACTCTAACTCCCCCCAAGCCCAAGAAATCTGCTCCTAAGCGTAGTATTGACTCCACGGTATCCTCGACCAGATCTGCTTCCAATCTGAGTTTCCAATCGAGTTCCAGAAGAGACGTGGAAAGCATTGGACAGCCATGGCTGGAAGGTTCGCTTGAAAAGTATGATACCCGTGAAATGAAAGGAGGCCGTTTGTCTTCACTGGATCTGCGAGATATCACGTCCCTGGTCGGCGCTGCGTTGCCTCGACCTCCTCAATTTGAGGACGTGACCCCTCCGCCTTATCAGGCTTCCGCCCAATCGAGCAATCATGATTCGCAAGGAAACTCTTCGCATCCCTCAACTTGCCATACTTCAAATTCTACGACTAGTGAGCCACTGGATGAGATAGAAGCCTTGCCGAAGGTTCCGGAAATACCAGATCGAACGAGCAGTCATCACACCAGGATGTCGACTAGCACTTTAGACAACAAGCAACAGGTAGGCTGGTATCATTTAGCATATATACTATACGCGATACTGACTTCCAACAGTCGGGTCACGAGCAACCGGCAGAAGCCAAGCCAGTAGGGTCCAAAGACGGCCCTGAAGCAGCGGACAGCAAATCATCGTCATCTAGTCCACCAAACACCATGCAGAGCCATTCGAACCCGGGAGCACAAACACTGAAGCTTTTCCCTGACCCTGTGCCTCCACGGATGCCTAATAAAGGAGCCTGGCGCATATCGAACGGTTGCCCACCCCCTTCCGTTAGATCCTTACCAACCACGTCAGCGCAGCAAGACTCTTCGGCTGTTAGTGCTCAACCGAACGACAAGAACACTAAGCCTTCATCTAGCACCCAAAATCGTGACGCCGACCCTGGAAACCTGGGATGTGTGGGTCAAATGCCTTCAACGCAACCGACAGATCCAAGCAGAAACAGTGTGGCAAGCCAAGGACATGAAAAAATGCCGCTGACTAGAAACGGCCGCCGTCCGGCATCCTTGCCCATGGGCGCAATTGATGCATTCCCTCTACCAGCACCTATGAGACCTCTGCCTGCGTTACCGGAAGCAGTTCCAGGAATTCGTCCTATTTACGGACAAGACACTACTGCCACGAAAAGAGGTCTTCGTGTCAACCAACAACAGCAGATCCTTCAGTTATCATCACGTTCTACAGCAGAAGGATCCATGGGCAGTGCTGCGAGGAGAGATAATCATGCGTCAGTGACTGGTCAAGCTACACCAAGCGCTAGCAAACCTGTGACAGCAACGGACAGAGGAAACAAATCTGCTAGGGCAGGCGCATCGAATTCCAAGTCTGTCACGTCTGTGAGAGCCAGTCAAAGCCGAGCTGATAGGGTTCGTGCGCTGAAAAAGAAAGATATGTCAGCGAGCCGAAGCCACTTACAAGACTCAGACAATCGTTCTCTGGAAGAAGGTCGGCAGTCTCTTTCAAGGCTCTCTCATACGGCCTCATCCGAAAAATATGATGAGGCGACAGCTGCTTCACGCTGCCCCGACGAGGGAGTTGGGAGTCAATATGAAAGGGAATCTACAGATACCCAATTATCTACTCTTTCCTCTTATAGCTCGAGATTTCCTGGGCAATCCACTGAAGCTCATGCTGTTAGCACGCAGGATGGTAGCCAACTCGCTTATCTTAACGCTACATCATTGAACATCCATGAACCGTCATCACTGCCTGCTTCAAAAAGAAATTCCCGGGTCAATCCAGGCGGTGGTACACGAAGCACAAGCGTTCTCAGTGGAAGGGTAGTTAATGATCTGGATCTTCACGAGCGCTCTGAGACCCCTCTCCCGTCTTCGGAAGATGAAGGTATGGATATTGGCATGCGCAAGCAACAGGCACACCCTCTTCCTAGTAGGCGACGGCGACCTAGGTTGGCACCCATTAATGTTGACGAGTCTGCCACACGCAAAACGCGTCACATGAAAAAGTCATCGTCATACGACTACTCCAGGCCCAGAACCCCCCGGAACCGCAGAAGCCAGGGCCTGGAGAAATCTTCCTCGCAATCACCACGTTTGCAGGGTAGTTATTACTATCACGAAACGCGAGGCGGTCATCATCGGCCTTCTTACGTTCGAGAGCTCGAAAAGCGCATTGTACATCTCGAGCACCAAAACAGAACACTTCAAGCTGCTCTTCTTGGGGCTCTCGGTGTGGGCGGTAAACAGAACGTAGAAGGTCTTCTCGGTGGATCATCCACCTCCCTCTCTACTCCCCCTACTAGTAGATCTTTCTCATCTATGACGGACTCTCCATCCAGCCCGGATTCCCATGTCATGAGGAATGAGCGGCGTACGCACAGACGCCAAGCCCCATACCGTCCAGAGACCTGGATTGCCAGCCCAGGCTCCAGCCGACGCAGTAGCTACAGCTCGGAAGCAAGTGCTGACATCCGGGAGTTGGAAAATATGATTGAGGACTTCGATTTTGGCTGGGAGTCGGATCAACCGAGTTCCCGAAGAACACAACAGCTCGAAATGAGGGCTTGATATACTTTCCTATGATATTTCCTTTCATTGTGGTGTTCCTGGGTTGTCACTCTCTTTTCTTATATCCCCCCCCTCCCCAACCCTTTGTCTTTCCCTGTATGAGCCTAATCCCGTTAGGGCTCTGTAGTCGTTCTTTAACACTGGTCTTCTTTCGATTTGCATGACTCTCGCATCTCCTATTCTGTCTTCGGTGATACCATTTTGTTTTGTATGTTCTGTGTAACTATTTGCTGTTGAATGAGATACCATTCAAGATTGTTAAGGCTTTTATTAGATCATATAGAAGTTTATGTACTTATACTATAACAAGGGAGAGCGAGGTATACTTCCTGATGCCTGAATAAGGGCATGTTATCGCTTAGTCATCCAGGCCGCGACTCGGTTGGAGTTCAATGGAAGACCGTCAACAAAATACCAAACAGCTTCGATCTTTCACAATCCACAGACCTCAGCGTGAGCGAGCTAGAAAACGGCCGTGGAGCAAAGGATATATAGGTCACAAGGTCCTGTTATGAGGAAAAATTGAATATTCAAAGCGGTCATATATCCTACGCCTCTTGAGAATTCACTTCGAACTATCCTGTACCTCTCCAACATGGCGCATACAACAGCAGTAGGCGCTCCTTTTTTTTTCTCTGCTTTACAATAGGAACCACAGCCGGGGATTTACTAAAGAAATCAGTCTTCGCAGATTCCGCAACATGTCACCTCTCTCCTTTCGCATCTAACATCGCGCCCCGGAGTCCAGTCCACCTTCATCCTTTCCCGCAAAGATGGGTCCATAATTCAGAGCACGGGACTGCTAGCGACGAAACCAGCAGGCAACAGCAGTCCAAATGTCTCTCAGGCTGATTCAACCGTCGAGGAAGAGTCGGAAGCTACTATGACGCCCGCAGAATCACCCACCCCTCCAACACCGTCTAGCGCAACTACTCCTAACCGTCAAACCTCCTATCAACCGTCCCAGGGGGAAGCGCTAGCAGCTCGCATTTTTGCTTTTGTTTCCAGCGCTTCGGATCTAAGTTTGTCGCTCTCGCGACCCCTGAATGAAAACGCCCACGGTTCCAAAACCGATTCGAACGGCTTGCAAGAAGGGTTGGGCAATGGAACATCGCGGGACGATGGAGACGGAGAGGCATCGGAGAGAGAGGACGACGATGAGGTCAAGCTCCTGCGGCTGAGGACTAAAAAGCATGAGATTGTCGTTGTTCCGGATAAGAAGTATCTGCTCTGTGTGGTACATGATGCGGCGCACCCTACGGGGAACACGAGTGCAGGTTTACGCTCGAGGTAATGAATGATGATATTATCAAGGTTTTTTTTTTTTTTTTTTCTTTTGTTCGATTCGCTTTCACTTCTTTGGACTTCTTTTCTACTGTGCTATTTTAATGTGCTCTTATTTGGACCTATCTTGGTTTGCATGGAATATACCCGGTTGGAAGCAGAGAGCTTCGTCTGTTCGCATGTTGTTTGTTTACCGTTTTGTTGAGCGGGCGTGTAGTTTTGGATAGCAGAGCAGTTCGCATGTGGTTAACACGACCAACATGTGGAAACCATGAATATAGATTTAGATTTCTCTATGCGACCATGTGGCTTGCCTTGGTCTAGAAGTCGTGGGAATGTGGGGGATGTGGTGCCTTAGGGCGCGCTGTGTGGAGTTAAGCTGCTTTTACCCCTCTCACGCCTTATCATCATAGCAAACGCAACCTACTATGTTGGTGCGCCCAACCTACTTGAAGAGGGCTTTAAAGCAGATCTATAGTACTTCTTGAGGTTCCGATATATCAGGCTCTACTGAGTTCATCGTAACATATTTTTCATAGCTTTCCAGAATGACTCTCGATATCGCACAGGTCCGATCTCGCTTTCCTGCCTTGAAGCAGGAGCAGGTCTTCTTGGACAATGCAGGTGTGTCAAGTTTAAATTGAAACATTTGTGGCTTCTCCAGTATCCAGAGCTTTGCTAATCAGCTGAGAAGGGGGTAGTCAAGTACTGGACACGGTGATTGAGTCGTAAGTCTACCCTGATATAAGATCGGACTGTGGCTGACATGGCCTCCATCTAGTATTACATCTTACCTCACAAACACCAATGTCCAACTGGGGGCAACATACAAGACTTCCAAGCTATCCACCGCTGGGTTTGCGAATGGATACGAAGCAGCGGCGAAGTTCATCAATGCAAAGCCCGAAGAGGTAAATGGATCCTACTTGAAAGTGAAAGTAGAACTCCGCTAACAGTCTCGATAGATCTGTCTTGGTGTGTCAACTACGCAACTACTACACAATCTCTCCACGGCATTGAAGTTCCAGCCAGGTGATGAGCTTATTCTTTCCAAATTGAACCACGAGGCCAATTCCGCCGCCTGGGTCAGAATCGCAGATCGACTAGGTTTAGAGGTGAAATGGTGGTCCGCTTCCAACCCTCAGAATCCCGTCTGTGATCCGAACGACTTGAAGCAGTTAATCTCGGAGAAGACGAGATTAGTAGCTTGCCCGCATGCATCGAATATCCTCGGATCTATTGTGGACGTCAAGGAAATTGCGAAGATCGTGCATCAATATCCTCGGGTAAGAACACCTGCTAACCTTGAACTGATGTAATGCTTACTTGTGTCCTGAAGGCCCTGCTCTGCGTGGATGGCGTTGCACTTGCGCCTCATCGCCAAGTCGATGTCAAGGATCTTGATGTCGACTTCTACGTGAGTATATATTGCTTATCTAGGCAAGGTCACAGGGGGCTGATTATTCCCAACAGGCCTTCTCATGGTACAAGGTCTACGGACCTCACATCGCACAGTTGTATGCCTCGCCACGCATCCACGATCAGATCGATACCCTGGGACATTTCTTCAAAGGCACCGAGACCCTCGACTTGAAGCTTAACCTGGCATCCGCCAATTATGAGCATGTTCAGAGCATTCCACGAGTAGTCGAGTACTTCGAGCCTGATGTGTCTGCATCGTGGGAAAAGGTCGCGGCTCAGGAGGAGAGGTTGCAGCAAATCATCTTAGACTTCCTCAATGGGAATGATCGGGTCACTGTCTACGGGGAGCGCTCTGCGGATAGAAACCTCCGGGTCCCCGTTATTAGTTTCACAGTACGGGGTACAAAAAGCCAAAGGCTAGTAGAGGAGGTTGAAAAGCGATCTGCATATGGATTTCGAAGTGGCCATATGTACAGTCATAGATTGATCAAAGACATCATTGGTTTGGAGGACGTTGAGGATGGGGTTGTGCGGATCAGTATGTTACACTATAACACAGGTGAGTGCTTCTTTTTGCGTAGGGTATTATAAATTGAAGGCTAATAGGACACTACAGAGGAAGAGATGACTGGTTTGGTCAAGGTTTTGGAGGAGGTTATTGCGACCTTGTAGAGTACCATATACGGTATACTAGAGAAAGTAGCAGCGGCAATTGGTAGTATTTCTTTGGCTAATATAGCTAGATTTAACCTGCATACATCATCAATTGGCCGGATGGTGTAGTTGGTTATCACGTATCGTTAACACCGATAAGGTCCTGGGATCGAGCCCCAGTCTGGTCATTACTTTTTGCGGTTTTCTTTTGTCTTTTATCTTATCCTTATCTCTTTGTATGCCATCGCATTCGTTTTTATAGCTATCATCGTGAATTGCAGCCTATTAGTTAGACAAAAGAAGGTCAATCGGCAGTTTGAATATAGGGCTTCTAGGTCCGCTATACCGGCCGGCATGATATACAACCTCCTTTACATTTATCGATAGATTCTGTTAGAAGGACACTAATTGATAACCATATATAGATATAGTTATATATATTGAAGCTAACACGACGATTATCTTTGGGCCACTCACCCTGACATACTCACGCATAAAATTCTAACACGAAATCCCAGGCCTAATTCAAGCAGCTGTCATTGGCTTCTTTCTTTCTTTCTTTCTTTTTATATGTTTTTTAGACTTTTTATGCACATTCGACATACTTTATTGTACATATTCGTTAGCATAAGTAGATAGGTAGATAGACAGTCTATGATAATAAACCTGCAAAGCCTCATTCTAAACAGATAGT